>NC_091483.1:18413986-18488986 GCF_947461875.1 Haliaeetus albicilla | reverse complement strand
GATCAAAGAATTGAGGAAAGAATGTAATTTTCATCTTCCACAGCCCATATCAGAGCTCAGACAGAAACATGACATGCATATGCAAACACAGACCTTAAAGAGTTTTTATTAGGCAAAGGACACAACAACATACCTGAGTTCCATAAGGATTAAAATTAATCCCACATGAAAATAGGCAAATGGAACTTCTTTAGTTGTTGTATGCAGAATGTTGTTTTCATCTTTGTGACTCATTTTTTTCTGTGCTTAGAGAAAAGTAAAAAGCTTACTTATGTTCATTGTGCAAACGACAAACTAATTCTAACAGTGCAAAAATTCTGCAATAAGATCTTGAGAGAGAGAACAGAAAATGACTGCACATGTTGAGATTGGAATCAGATGTCCATTTTGATGTGGATGGTAGTTGAGAACAAAATGCACTTAATTCAGGGCTGTATCATGGGAAGGAACTAGTTTTGACAGTAGTGGAAGAGTTGTAGATGACAAAGAATGGAAGATAAAGAATTTGGTTTCAGAAATGTTAGCAACAGGACTTTGAAGAGGTAGTGCCTGGGGAAAAAAAACTGAACTGGGTGGCAAGAGAGAAGAGTTGCAAGTTAGTATAGACATTCTAAAGTGATCGCCTAGGTGAGAGACATAAATGAGAGAAATACAGTCAAAACTGAGGTCTTTGAAGCCACTGCAGAATGGGAGGAGAGTAAGGGTTTCCAGTAAGAGAGAACATAAAGCCTTGCCTGAACAAGAAAAGGTTTGCCAATATAATCTATACTGACTAATCCTCAAAATGAAAAGGGGAGGGAGGGGGATCCCATCCCACCCCACAAATATAATAAAAAATACTTCTCAAATGAAATGGATCATGATTAGGGGCTTTTTTCCCCTAAATTATATTCTTGCATCTACTAGCTACCATTGTAGACATGATATTAAAAGAAACAAGCCCGCCCTCCCCCCAATTCTTTGTATTGCTGTTATGCTGTCAAAAAGCCTTGCCTGGCTCACACAGCGATGAATTTGCTGATTTGCTCAAACTGGTATAGGTAAATTAACAGATGCTTTGCTTTCTATGTGTATACAGTGACAGAGGTAAAATATAATATGCAAAATCTTTGAAAACAGTGTACATGTATACTAATAAAGCGTAGATGGCAGAGATGAAACTTGTGCTGGTGAAAGACATTGTGGTGATAGTTCAATTACTTTTTCTTTAATAGCTTAAAAAAGAAAAATCATATTATCCTTTATTATTTTTGCAAATAAAGCTAGTAATGTATCTTTTCCATATGTTACTAGCAGACAATTGCTCATTAAATAGGTTTTTATCAGGAAGGGTAAGCAAAGTTTGATGGAGGCTTTATGTATTGTTAACATGGGAAAGCCAGGTTGTATTGTTCTATCCATTCAGAAACCCTGTGCATTCATCTGCTTGATAGTTTTGCTAGGATAATATTGTTGTATGAACCCATCTGTAGTTTATACCAGGAATTAGAAATTTTGTTGCTTTAACTTAAAGTAGCTCCCTAAGCAAATTAGAACACCTCTGCAAAAGGTCAGTTTTGCCAGAGTAATTGCATCAACAGCCCAGGCTGTTGCCAGTGTTGGTCAAAAATTGTATTTTCTCGTATTCTTGACTAATGTAGATCATCAGAAGCATGCAAGGCAGGCAGACTGGATTGGTCAGTAACCAAAATCGCAGTTTATTGATACATCTGTATTCATGCTAGGCCTTATGTTACATACCGGTTTACGGGTATACGTTTTCAGTATGGTAAACTTAAGAAAAAGGTGAAGGAGGGGACAGTGGTGAGACTCAAGGAGCTAGTATCTTGACAGCCTAGTGAGGATAAGGTTTTCAGAGAATATAGTAAACAGTCAAAAGCTCTGGACCAGTATAAGTAAAAGTACGTGTTTAGTTTTAATTTTTCTGGAGTTTATGTCCATAGAATCACAGAATCGTTTAGGTTGGAAAAGACCTTTAGGATCATTGAGTACAACCGTCAACCCAACACCACCATGCCCACTAAACCATGTCCTGAAGTGCCACATCTATGTGTTTTTTGAACACCTCCAGGGATGGTGACTCCACTACTTCCCTGGGTGGCCTGTTCCAACGCCTGACAACCCTTTCAGTAAAGAAATTTTTTCTAATATCCAATCTAAACCTCCCCTGCCGCAACTTGAGGCTGTTTCCTCTCATCCTATCTCCAGCCACCTGACAGAAGAGACCAGGACCCACCTCACTACAACCCCCCTTCAGGTAGTTGTAGAGAGCGATAAGGTCTCCCCTCAGCCTCCTCTCCTCCAGACTAAACAGCCCCAGTTCCCTCAGCTGCTCCTCATAAGACTTGTGCTCCAGGCCCCTCACCAACTTGGTTGCCCTTCTCTGGACACGCTCCAACACCTCAATGTCTTTCCTGTGGTGAGGGGCCCAAAACTGAACACAGTACTCGAGGTGCGGCCTCACCAGTGCCGAGTACAGGGGGATGATCACCTCCCTGCTCCTGCTGGCCACACTATTTCTGATAGAGGCCAGGATGCCGTTGGCCTTCTTGGCCACCTGGGCACACTGCTGGCTCGTATTCAGCCGGCTGTCAACCAGCACCCCCAGGTCCTTTTCTCTTCCGGGCAGCTTTCCAGCCACCCTTCCCCAAGCCTGTAGCGCTGCATGGGGTTGTTGTGACCCAAGTGCAGGACCCGGCACTTGGCCTTGTTGAACCTCATACAATTGGCCTCAGCCCATCGATCCAGCCTGTCCAGATCTCTCTGTAGAGCCTTCCTACCCTGAAGCAGATCAACCCTGCCTCCCAACTTGGTGTCATCTGCAAACTTGCTGAGGGTGCACTCGATCCCCTCATCCAGATCATTGATAAAGATATTAAACAGAACTGGCCCCAATACTGAGCCCTGGGGAACACCACTTGTGACTGGCCGCTAACTGGATTTAAATCCAGTCACCACAACTCTCTGGGCTCATCCATCCATCCAGTTTTTTTTACCCAGTGAACAGCTGCTGTTTAATGATTTAGAATGATTACTTAGAAATTGTATCCTGTGGGGTTTTTTACTTCTGCTTTAACTGGTTACAGTTTATTTCTAAATAATTCTTTTAAATAAGTGGACCTAGAAAAGAATGACAGATTACAATAATGAAAAAAATATTTCTGAATCTAAATTTTGAAAAATTCCATTTTGCTAATGTTGTCTTTGATGTAGAAGTAACCTTCATGCTGAAATACTGCCTGATATAGACAGGTCCAGTACTGCAAAGATGGTCTAAAGTGATGAATCTGAAAGAAAATGAAGTGTTGTGCAAAACAGAAGTGAGAGGAATCATTACAAAGTCATTCTATGACAACATTTACTTTTCAAAGGCTAAACATTGTTGTTGAGATTAACAAGAATAACAGTAATGTGACATGTATATGAATAGCTGAATGTATAGTAGAGTTGGTAAAGTTTTCCATATGCTGTGGTACTGCTTGGCTGTATGACCTTTCAAACATTGCTAAAACTGAAGTTTTCAGAGTTCTTTTAAAATACATACACACACACATATATATACACACATTTTTTTCAACAATTTAATAAGAAATTAAAAATCTCTTCAGGGCTGTAATCTGACTCAGATAATTTCCATATGAAATGATAGAAAAATCTGTGTAGTTACTTAAGTGGAGAAATAAAAAGAACCTGATATTTTGATATTTTTTTTACACACTTTTATTTTTGCTTTCCTCTCCATAAGCCTGGTAATTTCCTGCTTCAACCTCATTCATCCCAAAACAAATTAAAAAAAAGAGCAGAACCAACTAACACATTTTTTCAAGGCATAAGAGTTCTTAATGTTCTCTGATTATTTTTTATATATATATATTTAAAAGTATGGGTTTTTTTAAATTTCTGAATTAAATGCATATTATAGTAACGCAGATTCTTATAATTCCTTCTTCTGAACAGAGAATTACTAATCAGTGCCTGGCAGGATGCTGCAAACATAACTTTCAGATTTCATTATTGCAACTAATTATTAGGAAACAAGGAAAGGCAAGAAACTTCACATTAAGAAGTACAGAATTCTACTGTTTATACTTGGTGAAATTAAGCTTTACTAAGAAGAGGAAAAACTTTAAAAATATTTTGTGATGTCTGATCCTTCCAGGAGCTCCAGCTGATGTTTAAAAATAAACATGGTGGGTTATCAGCAGCTGGTTTTTTTCTTAGTATTGATTAAGACAGTTTATAATATCCTAAAATCCTTAATCCAGAATAAGCATAAAAGAATAAAAGGTTCATCAGCACAGTGAATTACAAAAAGCAGGTGTGTAACTGAAAAAGCAAGCAAACATGAAAACCTTAAACACCCACGTAGTGCTGTTGATCTGTTGGTCTCAGGTTATTGTAAACTTTGTAAACTCATTTTGATTTTTGCCATATGAATACTAAAATGTTTTATCATTCAAATTAGGATTATGGCATTAGAGCTTAGTGCATCTGTATCGACTGATTTATTCTATGGAAAGAAATAGTCTAGTTCTAATACGCTAGCCAGAATCTTCATTGTTCTTGTACCTTTTTCTTGATATTTTAACAAAGTAAGTTCAAAACATAGAGTGGAAACAGAATTTTTATTTGGTAGTATTTTAGCTTCCCTTTTCCCTAAGGAGTTGAGGCAACTGAGGGTGAGGGGAGATGTTTAAGTTCCATCAGCACAGGTCAGATGTTCTGGTTCAAGTTCAGGACCAGAATTTTTTGCTGTCCTAAGATTTTGGGGGTTTGTTACATAGCTAGTAAAGATTGCTTAATAAAATTCTGATTTATCCTATCTAAAGTGTAAATTTAGGCAGCATCTTTTTAGTGGAGCATTGGAAAAAGAGAACAGAAAGGTAGCTGAGTTGGTTTTTGATATCGTTAGCTACATAGCAGTCTGTGTTTTCTGGCTGTGTAGAAAAGTAATATATGCTAGCATTCACTTCAATCAATACCCTCATCTTAACCGGAGAAGGTGATTTTCAGTATATTCTTTTTGGATGAGCATATACTCTGCATGTTTATAGCAGTATGTTTGGTGCTATGTGCCTTTTTGTTTACTGTGTTATAGACATGAAAGGTTTCATGCTAACATACGTTTCCTACTATGAGAATGTGGCTTCATTTGAGGTTGTCTTTCTGCTGTTTATCTGTTTAATTGATTACATTTATTTAAGTTATGTGTTTTCTTCTGTTACAATTCAAGTCTTTAATCCACCTATTATGACAATTATATTTAAAAATAAAACCACATGTGTTCCCAGACAAGTGTCTTTTTGGTTCAAGTAGAGAGTGTGTCCTTTCCTTCTCCAGCCTTGCTAAGCCTGGTTAGCTCTTTAGGGACTTCTGTTCGGGATTACTGACAGGTGTCAGACAGAGAGGTGGAGACTCTGCATCATGTACAGACAGCACTTTTGGTTTGTATCTTGAAGCCAGTTTGGGTTTTTTTTTCTACCTACCTAGACCTATATGAAGCAAGAAGTGTCTAGTGTATTAGTTTGTTTGACACTTCCTGTGGAGCAGCACAGCAGAAATGAGGAAAGGAGGGGAACATGCTTGTAACTAGCAAGTTAGGGAAAAACATCCGTTTCTCTTACCGGTGCAGTGCTTTTCTAAAGCTGCGTCTGTGCTACTGAAAAGATGTTGCTGTACAGTAGAAAATTAGCAGTAGCTAGCTATTTTACTGTGAAATCCTAGGCATAACAAAGCAGTCAGCATCTTCGTTTGGAAGTACGTAGACATTTGTGACTGATGTCCTGGTTTAACCCCTCATAATGAAACAACAGCACATCATCTGTGTGATAGATACATTCAGTGCTGTTTCATTTACATCAGGTTCTGCATAATGTGTTCCCTAGCGAGTTTTTTGTGCCCCCCCCCCACCAGTAGCTTTAGGTGCTAAAGAAATCATCAACAGGGATAGAGGGCAGGCTTTGCCTCCACCCTCAGGTGTTGGTTTTTTTTTTTTTAAAGTAGCAGGTACTTTTTGTTAAGTGTTCAGTATTTTTCTAATTCCTGCAGCATACCTTGCTAGCAAACAACAGCTACACAGATTGCAGCTCTTTAGCTTTTCTGGTTTTCCCTCATACTTCCCATTTGTAACCTGGAATTGTGGACTCCAGTTGCTATTCCTCTAAAATCCAAATTATAGTCTCCTGGAAAAAGATACAGCACATAATTGAAACCAGTGCATTCTTTACTATTGTATTGTTCCATTAAAGTGAATTTTTTATGACTTCCCATTGTCATTTTCATTAATATAAATAAATATTAGTTAGGAGGATATGTTGTCTTTTATAACATAAATCTTTTATAACATATCTCTAACACAAGTCTTATTTTTGGTATTTTATTATTAGATTTTTATGAATAGACAGTGGCATGCTGGCTTATCCATATTACTCTTTGGATTTATTTTTAATATTAAAGACATAAATTGTACAATTGTTTCTTTTTCAGAGAGTGGTAAGTTGGGTAAAATGTGAAGGTAGGTAATGAACAGTATTAATTATGTTAGCAGGTTTGTAGGTGAAATATCAGGTTTTATATTGCTATTTTATATTCCAGGTTGATGTTGAATTAAAACAATTGTTGCACAGATCCTTGTGCAGTGTTTAGTAATGAAGTTGTCACCAAGCTTAAATGCAAAAGCTATTATTGAGTTATTTGGTATGTGACTTAGCCTACTGTTTCTTCCAAATGCAATTTGGGGTTATATAATATGAAATACTTTCTTATCCTTCACCTGTATATAATCTCAAGTATTTTTGAGATAGAAGGTTGCTGAATACTACTTACATTCTCATAAAACTTGCTGTGATTGGGGAAAACAGAAGTCAGTCAAACATTCTCGTAATTCAAAAATCCCTAAACTGTGGGTTCCTTTGCTCCTGAATGGTTTATAGTCGATTTTATTCTGGCTCAATTTGGTTCAAAAGTTTTGGGTTTTGTGTCTGTGTCCCGTCCCGTCCCCCCCCTTAAAAAAATCTTTTCTATTAGCATTTAAATTTGTAATGGAATCATAGAATAATTCAGATTGGAAGGGACCTTGGGAGGTCACCTAGCTGTAACAGGATCAGCTATGAGATCAGATCAGGTTGCTAAGGGCTTTATCCAGTTGGGCCCTGAAAACCAGTTGGATGAAGACTGCACAGCCTTTCTGGGTGGCCCATTCCACTGCCTGACTGTCATAATAGCTAACAAAAAATAAAATAAAAATAAAATAAAATAAAATCCAATACTACTGGAACTTCTCTGTCTAAATTCATGTCTATTGTCTTCCATCTTGCCACTACATGCCACTCTAAAAAGCCTAATTCCATCTTCTTGATGGTATTGGCAAGTGCTATTAGGTCCTCCTGAAACCTGCTCTTCTCCAGAGTAAGCAAGCCCAGTTTCCTCAGCCTCTCCTCACATGGCAAGTGCTCCGGCAAGTCCCCAACCACCTCGGGGTCCATCTGCTGGGGTCGTTTCAGGTTTTCTATGTTTTTCCTATTTGAGGGGCGCAGACTGTCTAGGTGCAGTAAGTGCTGACTAAATGGGGATAATTTCTCTCAGTCTCCTGGCTGTGCTCCACTCGATGCAGCTCTGAATGCTGTTGGTATCCTCAGGATCCCCCAGGGCCCGTTCAGCAGAGCTGCTCCCCAGCCAGTCATTCCCAGCCTGTATTCTTGCAAGGGGTTGTTACTTCCCAGGTGTAGGGCTTTGCATTTGTCCTCGAATGTCCTCAGGTTCCTATCAGCCCATTCCTCCATCCTGTCTAGGTCTCTTTGAACAGCAGGTCTGCCCTTGAGCGCATCGACTGGTCCCCCCCCCCAGTTTGGTGTCATATGCAAACTTGATGGGAGTGCACTCCCTGCAGTACTAATACAGATTTTGAAAGTCACTGTTCTCCCAGCTAGAAGCAATATATCTATATATCTGGTTTTTTTAACTTGAATACTGCAAAAGAATATTTTGTGTAACCGTTACATGCAATGTATTCGTCACAACAGGATGTAAGTAATGGCTGTTAGCTCAGTGCAAACTACATGATTACTTATGTCCTCACAGTCTAAGCTCTCTGCCTTCCTGTTCTTATTGGATTTCTTTATGCTGTTAATGAGAGATGCAAAACATGTAATGGCAGGCTCATTCTCAGTGAATATGTGCTTTCTAATTTGTTGATTAGAGTAGCTCATCCAAACAAAAAAAGCTGAAAATGAGCTCAGAGCAGAACTCCTGTTATGTAAAAATGCTTTTCAGGACACTGAAGGATTTATTTGTTCCATATACCTGTTTAAGAAAGCATTGCTTTTCCAGAATAAGGTCAAGATGAGTCTCTGATCGGTATCTGGGAGGAAAGAAGGAATCTATTTTCAAACTTTTTTTTAGAACTCAATTGTTTTTTTGAGAGAACAATATCTGTGGAGTATCGATCGCCTGTGTCCAGTAGTTAGTCAAAGGCTATCTCCTTTGACTAACCCCTTAGCGTGGTGTCATCCTCCTTCTTGTGATAGATTGTTACAATCTCAGCCAGTGTAATTACACACTAGCCAAGTGGGTCATTTATTTCTGTACCTTCACCATTTACCAAAAATCTCCTTTATCTTTGGAAGCCAGCTCTTCCTTTTGCAGTAAAAGCAAAATAACGACACATAAAACATTAGAGTCTAAAACTAAGGGCTTGAAAAATAACTATAAGACTAACTTTAAAAAACTGTTCTACCTTTTATGAACACCCTAGTATACTTTTTATCTATCTTTTTTCCTAGTGTCCTAGAGAACAAAACACACAAAGCCAATTCATTGTTTTTCATGTGTCTGGTAAACACTATTTTTTATTTGTGAATGTTTTAGCTTTTTTTTATTTTATCTGTTAACACTAGATGCTTTCACTTGCATGAGCGTACTGCCTCCCCTACCCTCCCCCGCATCAGCTCTTAATTTATGAAGTGCAAAAGCTCCTAGAAGCACTGCTACTTTTTTGCTGATGACAATGAGTGAAAGTATTAGATATGTCTTTTTGAACACAGTTGGCGTATAAAGAAAAGTATGTTGTTTCAACTTACATGAAATTGTAGATTAAATTTGAAGCCCATGATTGTGTATTTACATGTCGGGGAGGAGAAAACCCCTGTAACCATTTCCATTATATTTCCTTAGGACTGTTTTTGAGAGGAAGATCAGTAGGCTAGCATTATTAGTATCTATTTCTATTGAGGAAGGACATGTATTCTTGTTAAGATGAGCATAAAGTAAAAGGGCTCTCTGATCTTGACTATGTTACTCGTTGTCCCAGTATGAATGATTTCTCCTTTGGGCCCAGCCTTAAAGCTATGTGGAAGTCAAAGGCTAGGCTGAATGCCACATGCATTCATTTTCACTGGCTCTGGATCTACATTACCCCAGTTCTTCCTGTTGTTACCATATTTTCCTAAGTACCATAATATAACCAAAATAATTGTTTGCAAATAGTAAAGGAATTCAGAGACTGATGTATTCTGTAACCTTTTTTTTCCTGTTATAACTTGTTTCAGCAAAATGGAATCTGGGTTTTATACCAAGGGGAAAAAATGTGTAAATTTGAGATTCTTCTATTAATATTAAACTCTCAGGACTTTGTATGATTGCCACTTTTTGGTTTATATTTATTGCTTTCGGTGTCCCTATATATTTTTCAGAACATGTCAAGGTACTAAATCTTTCCAGTCTGACATGTAAGCCAGTTTATGTATGTTTATATTTGAACCCTGTGCTGAGACAGCTTGGTGACCTACAACCTCATTCTAATCTCAAATGTATGACTTGTATCTCAAACTCAACATATTAGCTGGTTTGTTTTTTTTTTTTAAGGGTAGTTGCAAATGGATTTCAAATACCTGAGTTCGTTCTGTAGTTTGGAGTCTTTTTTAAAATTAAATAATGCATTTTGGAAATGGATTTTCCTGCTTCTCTTAAGTTACTGATGCAGCCCTTTGTCATATGCCCTCTACAGAGCTCTATTCTGGGATGTAGGGTAATTTACTATATTTTTGTATATGGAATTTTGAGCCATCTGTAGGAGAAACCAAACCTAAAACTAAAGATCCCATCTTCTGTTCCCCAAATTAGAATTCAGTAGCAGTGTGCACATAAATATGTGCAGATAAGTAGCAATTTATTTCAGACCCTTTTTTTGCTCCTGGCCTCCCTATCTCTAATCCCTTCTATTCTATTGTGTGTCCCCCAGAAGGTACTCTGTCTTTGTGTGCTGTAGGTTATCTAAGAACCTTCTCTAAAGGAATAACAATAGTAATTTTAAGAGTATGTTGGGTAGGCTACATGTATGAAAATATGCTAATAGTGACAGGTGTGACTGCTTGCTTTATTCAGGACCCCTAATGCTTAGTCTGTTTAGCATATAAAAATGGTCTGAGGTGTTAAAAGGAAAATGGATTGTCATAAAAGAACAAAGAGATGCTGTTAAACTAGTGTTTGTTCTCTTCAGAATCTCCTGCTCAGTATCTCTTTCTAAATTTTTTAGCTAAATGCTTATGGAAGAAGTTTTTTTCATCCACAACATTGGTTCCAAAATATCATTACTTGTAGTAGTAATAGAGTAGCCAGTACTATGAAAATAGAGGTGGTGTGACACATAGAGCAGAAATGGGAGAAAGACAGGTCCCATTCAGGCAAACTCCAAGATTTAGTCCTGATTAAGGTAATAATACTT
The DNA here is from genome assembly GCF_947461875.1 of Haliaeetus albicilla. Classification (NCBI taxonomy): domain Eukaryota; kingdom Metazoa; phylum Chordata; class Aves; order Accipitriformes; family Accipitridae; genus Haliaeetus; species Haliaeetus albicilla. The sequence continues at coordinate 18,478,266 of NC_091483.1, read as the reverse complement.
CTGATTAAGGTAATAATACTTTTTTTTTTTTTTTTTAAGAAAAGATTTATGCTGTTTCTTTTGAGTGTTGGAGAGTAACTGATGCTGAATAGGGGATGATAAAGTTAACAGATGCATCCAGTGTTTTTTTCTAGCACACGTACTCTGTGTAAAAGATATATATGGTATGTGTGACAGTTTACGTGTGATCACAGCCACCTTTGGTTTGAATCTCTTCTGTCTACTCCACAGTTAGTGTATTTATTTCCTGGTAACTGCCCTCTTCTTTACATCTTTCTGTACTCTCACACTGGTTTTGTATTTCTTTTTTCTCTATCCTTGAATGCATGCAATATTTACACGCAATACATTGCCTGTGAACCACCTGACTTGTTTTCCAAGTTTCTGAATGCAGCTCCCTTGTGTCATATCATCCTTTACTGAGGCAGTCTACATGTAGACTTGGGAACTATTTATCTGAATCCATGATGAAATTGTGCACTTAGTAGATATGATATCGAGGACAAGCATTACAATGAACATACAATCTTGGTGGTATTTCATGGTATGAAAATCTACACAATTTAACAGAGGGACAAGATGAGGCAGTTAAGTCATGTTGAAGAAGTCCTCACTTATCAGTGATCTTATTCTAGGATGGTATTCTGTTTCCCACCCTTCTGGTTTAATCACTTGCTCAGTGTTTCCTCAAGATGTAGAGTTAAAAGAGTTACATTGGTACTCATTTAAAATGTAGGTTCATAAAAGTCAAACTATCTTTGATTCCTGTGGAGAAACTGAAAACATTTTCTTTAAGGAGAAAAGGCTATTTATTCCAAAATACTCCCCAAAAGATGTTTAACTGTTTGGGTAAACACAAAATATTTTTTTTGTAGCTTAGACACAGGCAAAATTATTTATGATCTAAATACTAATTCTTTATTTGGACTTAGTTATACTGTTTAGTGTATTCTGATAACCTTGCAATAGGATAACGCTGACAACGACTATTTCTTATAGGACTCTTTAATATAGTTTAATGAGTGTTATGAGGTTTTTTTGCAATATGAAATCAGCATGTTGCATTTTTGAGTTTCAAGTTACACTGTGTACAATATTCTGTTATTTATTGTGTCTGTAGTCAGAATACACACTATGCATGTGCATTACAGTGCAATAATTAGCATATAATTTTCAACGTTTCAATGAACTTTTGTCATAAAATTTAAGGAGATTTTAATTGCTAGTAATCAGGATTGCATGTTAATAGGCTGTAGATAATTAGGAAACCATTTGCATTTCTCTTCCCACAAATTTTCTTAGTATTTAGATCCTCACTTAATACATAACTTTTTCTCAAGAGGGTTGAATAATGCTATTTAGTCACAGTAATAATAGATACCCATTTCTTTTCTTGAGGTTTTCTTTCAATTCTAAAGATTTTGAAAGGATTATACCTTTCATTAGTCAGACTTACTGATATTGGATGTACAGTATTTTCCCTCTGACTTCTAATAAGCTAGAACAAACTCAGTTGTCACAATAATAGTAGCATTGATTGTAAATTTGCATTCCTTTATGGTAATGAAGATCCTTCTATTTTGATTGCTCCAAATGTTGGGAAAAATATTTAGTAAATTAGTGTGTGCCCAGGAAAATTCTATTCCTGACGTATTTGTGACTATAGTGCTGGTGAGCTAGGCTGTCTACACCCTCTTTCATGTTTGTGGTACACAAAAGAAATACTTCTTTGTCTTCCACATCTGAAATGCTTTAAATAGCAGAAAGAGTCTAATATTGTCACCATTTGATTTATTAAGGTGTTTTGGATAAAGATGTATTGGTATAAGTTGTGCATATTTATGAAGCAAAGAGTAAAGATGTAAAATTGAAATAATTAAGGCAGCTGTTTGTTTGGTGTAAGGCAAACAGAGAGATATGTGATGGTTTTAATGTTCCTGAAGGAAAAAAGTAATAGACCATTACAAGGTTGGCAGTTATAATAGCACCTGAATTCATTAACAGTAGGTGGAGCAGAAGCCACCTCTTGAGGTTTTATATGAAATGTTTAAAGAGACCATAGAAAATTGATCATACAAGGAGAAGATACAGGAAATTATTAATGCTAAAAGTGTATTCATTTTACAATATATTGTAGTATATTTGGGAAGTGATTATAAAAGATAACTCAGAGAAGTAAAGCATTCAGAGAATTGTGTAAGAGAGTGAATCCAGTGCTAGAAGAAAGTCAGATTGTAGCAGCTGCTATTAAGCTTTGTACTTTTTACTGTGGACTGCCTAGAAACCCAATTATAAATGAGAAGATTCACTGAAAAAAGGGAAGGGCTGCAGCAAAAATACTACAAATCTATAATATTCTTGTAAGAGAAAAGGTTACTTTGTGCCCCATATCAAGAATTTTAAATTGAAGGACTAAGTAATTCAATATGTGATGGCTGTTAGTGTCTTGTACTACATCATTGTGTGTGTTGCACAAGCCAAATTGGGAGAAAAATTAAACAGCTTATGACAGAGGTATGTGAAATTTTAGCATTGGGCTTCCAGAGGAGTTACATTTAATTTCTTTCTTATATGAATTAATTGCTTGCATCATTCTGTTATTTAAAAAAATAGATTATGAATAGCTGTCATAACGGCATGTGTATATAATTAGATTGGACAATGACAAAAATATTTTAGAATAAAAATGATAAGCAAGTGAAATCAGATAGAATTCCCTTCCATTTTACAGATGTGATCAACATTTTCTACCTTTTCTTTGTCAAATACAGCAGAAAGTCTGTGTTACTTTTGCTTTAGTGTTCTATTAGGACAACTGTAGTTTGAAATGGAAAGAATGTTTCTGCATGTGTATGTATCTCGTTTTGCCTCATTTGTAAAACCAGACCAAGTATCTGTCTGGTGAGACTTGTATGAAGGACAGAGAAAAGAAAACCTTTGAAGGAGAAATGTTGAGACTATCCTGTCAGCACTGAATTGACTTAGTTTCCAGATTTTTTCCGTTCCCCTCTATCTGTCCATTCAAGTCAGTGGAAGAGGTGATTCTTTGTCTTAAAACATTTCCAGCATAGGATTTATTCTGATCTATTTCATGCTATTCCCTCCTTAGGAGAAAACACTAGGAAATTTGATGCTACTTAAAGTCAGTCAATATGGTAGCACTGCAAGGTGTTTAGCATATTTTATTGGGAAGTTGGAATCCACTTAAATGAATCACAATTATATTATCGGTTGCTTCAAAGCATTATTTTAGCAATAAGGGGTTTGTTCCAAAAGACAAAGAACAATCATTTGATATCATTATCATCACACTCTTGAAAGATCAACCGCAAGTGTCAGCGGAAGTAGTGAAGACATTTCTAAAGATCACAGTTTCACTAGACAAGCACAGATGCAGCGTCCTCATTCAGAACCGCAGAATCAATGGTAACTTTAAAAGTAATGTTTTTTACTCAGCACATCACTTGCAAATTGAGAAATTGCAGTATTATGCCATTTTCATCACAATATTAGAGCATTAGTGCCTGATGACTTTGAAAGAATAGTGAATACAGAATTAAAACAACAGACTCTAAGATACTATTTTGGGCTGCTATCCATACACTGGGAAATATTTTAGAAGACTACCTCTTAGTCTTTGACATAGCTTATATAGCTTAATATGTCAACAAAGGCTTCTAGGCTTTACTTGAAGTTGGAGGTTTTTTCTTTATGATCTGGTACCAGGAATACACAGACAGTCTAAAGGATGCTGTTTTAAAAACACACTAAGCAAAACATGGCACGCACCAGAGATAGCAGCATTTGGAATACTGTTTCAATCCTGTAAGTATGTGAGCAGGAGGAGAATTTTGCTGACTGGTTCAAGTAAAACATAAAAGCCATGGCACTTGATGTTAGAACTACTGGGAATTTTCAAGCTGAACCTCTTTCTGTTGGAATTGTTGTTTCTTTGATTAAGGACTTTTTAATAAAATAATGCTAATGTGATTTTTTTTTTTCTTTTGGTGCAAAGGACAACAATGAAGCATGTTAATGATTTAATTAAACATACGGTTTCTGTACTTTCAGAATAGAATGTTTCCTTTGATTGTGAAATAGGTTTTTAATTTTTTTCAACTAACATGTTAAGGAGGTACCAAGATAACTTGATTTAGTTCAGTGTTTTGAACAGAGTTTTTTTAACATAATTTTATTTTGCAGGAAATGTTTCTTTCTTAAAAGTCTGATGCCATTCTAGAAATTTCTGGAATTTTTGAAATTTAAAAAAAAAAGGATTAATCTGGTTTCTGCTAATTTTAAGTAATGACTGGTTGTAAAAAAAGCATTCTTCCCAGTCATTTATTTAGCATTCTAGTTACAATCTCTTGGGGTGACGATGAGCAAAATATGAAGAAGACCTATTTTGCATCCCAAACAGCTTGCAAATGAAGTTAAAACAGATCAGACAATAACTGAGGCCCACTTGGATACACAGTTCGTGCAGCTGTGTTATATGTACATTTTAAAAGCATTAACTCATTTTTTTTTCCTTTGGTCGATTGCTCTTGCTAGTTTATGAAAGCCTGAAAACTAGACATGCTTAGAGATTAATTGCTCAATAAAATTATTTCTGTGCTTTGTATTGGACTTGAGAGGAACATATAAAGATGACTTAAAAGTAAATAAATCAGATTTTAAAAAATATTTTGCAGTATTAATCAAAGAATGTGTCATATTCTTCGTTAATTCAAGCTTTTTATTAAAAGTGTTTGAAACTTGTCAGTATTTTTTTGAACTCATCATAAATTGACCTGAAAGCTTATATTTCTGGCAAATCTCGAATACTCTCTCTCCCCCTCGCCCTGAGGATTTTTTTATTGCTTGTGAACAGCCTGGTGGAAGAGCAGGATTTGCACTTAATTTCTCTTCGCTAGATCTGTGTATTCTATATATATGTAAGTTGTAGCATAACTACTGAAATGTTTGTCCAAACTATTAAATAATAACCTCAAAAATTTTGCCCGTGTATAACCTTTTACCTATAGGCCTTTGCCTGTCACACTATACCTATTAACATGGGTGAGACAGTGATTAGAAGAGAGATAATTGAGTCTCTCCAGTCTGCAGTGATCGCAGCTGTTGCTGACGTTCTTGTCCTTTGCCCATCATACCTTTCCCCTGCCAGAGTAGAGGTGGTCTGCTGCATGCTGAGCAGATGTTTCTCCTTTGCATAGTTATCTTTTGAGTGCCTTTATATACAAAAATCAGATTGCACTGCTACTGTCACTTTTATCTGATGAGAGGAAATCCCAGACGAATGAAGCTGGTTTTCTTTTCAGGCAGCTAAGCAATGTTGCTCAGGGGCATGTTCTCTTTCCTTGCTTCTGTTGCTGCTCACTGTAAACGTTTTCTTTCTGGCATGTTTCTTCTTTAATCCCTCTTTCCCTCTTTGACCCATATCCTTAATCCCATTGGGTTTCTTTTGAACTTGGTTATTTCTTAGTCTTCTGGTACATCTGTCTGCTGTAACTATGAATCGTTTGCCAACACCACATTTTCATCATATTCCCTGAATGTCTTTTTCCTCCCACAGTTTGTATTAGAGTACTTGAAGAGGTACAGGGAAGCTTTCTGGGACTGGTCATTCTTCAACTTTGTGATACTGTGTCATTCTTTACTTCATTTCTTCTTTTTCTTCTTATCTTCTATTTTTAGTGTTCTTTTTTTTGTTTCTTCAACTTTCTTGTGCAATTGGTCATTGTTCTCTCAACAGGTGGAAAACTGTAATGAGAGTCTCTGAGATGATATAGGTAATATGGTTCAATATGTTAAATTCACTGAATACACTTATTTAAAATGTCCACTGTCTATGTGTCTGAAATGATTCATTTCTCTATTGCTGTATAATAAACAAGATTTCTTTCTTCCCTGATTTTCCTGGTAAGCTCTTACAAAAGTAGCAGTTGTTTATTACATCTTGTAAAATTCTTCTATGCAAATAGCCATTGTTTCTTCTTTCTGGTAGTTCCTATTTTCACTTGAAAAATATGTATTGCACATGTATAGTTAGAGGAGGAGAACTGTGGAAAAAATGCAAGTATGATATTTTTGAGATTACATTGTCTTTGTGATGCAGGAGTTTGCTCACTGGTGTCATTTTCAGCTGACTTTTCACACCAAGTATCTTCAAAGGTAATTGTAAACACAGTCCAGTGGTCCAGTCTATAGAGATTGGCACATTTGAAAAATAGTCCTTTCATTATTGAAAGTAGGCATATGGCTATGAACTGTAACTGAATTATTTTACTCTGGGTACTTTCTTGTTAGTGGAGTAGGTGTAGATAACATGGAAAAATAAAAATGTTGGTTTCTGAATTCATGTTTGCCTATCATGGTAACACAGCAATTCAGCAAATACAGCATCTGAAAGAAGTGAGACGGTCAATGATATCAAAGTGGTTGGGACGTGCTATATTGTGTCGTATACTGTATGCTAAGTTTCAGGGACATATGCATTGATTGAGATTTCAGGGCTAGCCTTTCATCCCTCCCTCTCTACAGATTGCTAGAACAAGTTTAGCTATGATCTATGCATGCTCAGTCCTACTGTTAATCCAGGTTTGAATAGTGGAGTACTTAGATATTTTTATCTGCTTGATTTGATTGCGAATGCCAGGTCTTTCCATTTGGGAACTTATTTATTTATTATTCATACATGAAATAAAATGCGTAGTTCTAGTAACAGTCTTGATGGTGTTAAAGGATGTTGCAATTCATAGATATAGTATATATGAATTACAGGTATTTATCTTATTACTGCTGAGGAACATAAATGTGCAAACAAGCTGTTAACATCATATTCTATTAAATTTTGTCATATAACTCTCTTATTACCTACACATGTGAAGGACTGGTCAAACCATGAATAGAGAGAGAATCAGTATAAAAGCTTGAGTACCAGCCAAAACATGAGGTGTACCTTTCCTATGCATTGACAGAGTGGCTCCTTTTTTCACATAAGGTAGACTACAGTAGTGTTCTCCAAAAGAGTATTTCTTCAGGAGCTGACTACTGCATTCAAGAGGGGAGAGTAGGAAATTGAGGGATGTGTGGGCTTCTGCTGTTCCATTAAGGGGATGCTTTTACACAGTATATATGCCCTTGAGTTTCCTCTTCCTTAGTGAATACAAACTGCTTTGACTGTGAAATAGAGGCTGACTAGTGTTGTCCTTATTGTAGATATGATGAGGCTTGATACTTCTCTGTGGTCATTTCAGTCTCCCTAGTACTGCTGCTTATTTGTTTAAATATTTTCCTGTTCTCATGCCCAAACATGTTTTTCCTTCCATTTCCACTTGTTAACATGCAGAAGTTTAAAAACTCTCCATAGATTTGCTTTTTAATAAATTCCAGCATGAAATACTAGTTCCAGTGCAACTGGTCCTCTACTTGCATACCTTCAACTAACCAACAGTCGTTAAAAAAGAAAGTCAGTTTAAAACAATTTAGGTTCTGTGCATTCAGAGGATCTATTCTCACTGGTTTAATTGATTTTATTTTGCTTTTTTATTGTCCATTACTCATATAGGTCATCTTGCTAAAACTGTGCTGAATTTTTAACTGGTGAACAGCAGTAGGAAGCCATTAATGTTATAATGCCGAGGCCAAAAGTAAAAGTGGTCAGAAATTGAGACTAGCAGTAAAATTTTGAAGAAAAAAAAAAAAGAGAAATATCATGGGTTTTAGATGGCCTTCATGCTGGTTTCCTTACTTTTTAGCTTATTCATATGCCATGAAAAGATATCCCAGCATATTTCAGTAAGCTTATATTACAGAGACAAGTTTATAATTGCATTATTTTTCTGACTAAATTTGTCAACAAACTTAGTGGAAGTAAAAACTTTTCTCATTACTACAAAGGATAGTGTTACTTGCAGTATTTTTTGATAATCTAGGACTTGGTATTTTGCAAGATCAACAATGTTAGATGGTTTGGGATAGTAATCCTAAAAGAACGGCATGCATTACTTATGTTCCACTGTTTTAAATAGTGACAGTGTCAGGAAGGATTTCTTTAAATGAATGAAGTTTATACAGGACATGCCATCTATAGTATGACTGAATAAACATTGATTCTAACCTTTATTCATGGAAGGCGGTAATCTCAGGCTAATGCCTCACTTAACTCTGTACTTTCAAAATGATTTGCCTGATCTGATAAATTATGCAGTCTTTTATTTTGACCTTGTAACCTTGTAGAGTTTACTCAAACTGACTCCATAGTATTTGCTGCATTAGCAGTATAATGGCTGTAACCAGTTCTTGTACTACAGTTCATTCCGCAGCAAAAGGTAAACACTGGGCCATGAAAATTTATTGATTCAATTACGTGATATACACACAGTACCATTTGAAAAGTGTTTTTGGGATTAAGTCATTACATATCTTCTGTTTGGTCAAAAATCTGAAATATATAAACAAGGAAGCAGGCAAGTATTGAGAAATATAAACTCTTATTTTTACTGTATGGTAGAATGTGCTGTTAGACATCAATCTAAAAGTTGTTTAGGTCAAAGAACAAGCCAGATATTGAACTCTCATGCCTTTTCCCTGACCAAGGTAATTTTTGCCCTCAGTTGATCCTGCAAGTATGTTATATTTTACTATGTAAATTATTTTTCAGAGTGTGTTATTTTTGTGTAAGAGTCTAAGCTGTGCAGTTTTTCTGTTTGAACGGAACTGATGACAGTACAAGTTTTTCTTCCTTAAACAGTAGAAGGCAAGGCTTCAAAAAAGAAAAGAAATAAAAAAGTAGAAGTAAATTGGTTGAAGCATAGTGTCATTAAATGACATAATTAATTAGTTTCATACTGTGTGGCCAATTTTGTTTCGGATAACTATGCTTCTAAATCTATTGTAATGTGTTTTTTTTCTTGCATTCGAGTATCTGATGCCTTTATCTGCTCAAACTGAGGAGCAAGGATATTTTGATACAATTTAAAGGCAAAATACAGACATAGTTATCTTTAATTTTTCTCTTATTATACTGACTTTGAGTTTACAATATAGGCAAGGCAAATTCTGCACAACCTCTACTAAGTAAATTACCAACTGGCACAACAGTATTAAATATATGTACATTATAAGGCATTTAATATATTAGAAAATTATCTGAAAGAGAGGCCACTAAAGATTTAGGATGCTAGTGAAAAGGAGAATATGAAGAAATTGTTAAGAAAAAGCAAAAAAAAAAATCTCAGAAGTAAACCTGGTTATTTTCCTTATTTCTTCTTCTTTTGTCTTTTGTGTTCCATCTTTTGTTTTGGTTTTTTTTCAGGTGCATATATTAGAAAATGATTTATATCTCCATCTTTGAGGGGATACTTGCATTTGCTCTAGTTAATGCGAACAGGACAGTTGCTAGGAATTGCACTTGAGAAATGGAGGGAAAATACCCTATTTATGTCAATGCTTTATGCAGACATTATTTTGAGCCTATTCTTATGCATTTGGAACATGGTTGGGAGAAGAAAGACAAAAAAGAAGGTTGTTTTCTTTACAGTGGTTGAGTTAAAATGTGTTTACAGTACATAATGCAGTCCTCACTATTTGGTCTGTAATTCGACCCTGGTGATTAGCTTATGTCTTGCATTGAAGAGAGTTTTCTGTTTTACACGAAGAGTTCTTCCCTTGGGTTTGTTCTTTGAGTGCTGTTGGTTAAGGTAAATGATGTTGCCACTGATTCAACTACAGCTCTGGCAGAATGGCTAAAGTTGCTTTATGGAGAGGCGTGATAGCCATGACTGATTAGAACACTAATATTTCAGAGGTAATTAGGAAACTGGAGAGGGGAAAATGAGTGGTATATGTAACTCCTGGTGTCTGATTAGCACATGTGTCGGCTTCAAATGACCTAGTAAAAGGCAAACAGAAAACTAGTCAATGACAACATAAATTATGATATTTCTGCACTACAGTGCCTCTATTACTCAACTCCACAGTACAGTTTTAGATTTTGGAAAGAAATGGCGAGAAAAGCGGGAAGAGGAAGTGTGTAAAAGCATTTGCCTCTTGGTGGGAAGGGACGTGAAGATGGCCAGAAGGACTCTTGACCAGGAGGAGAATAGGCGACATGAAATGGGGGTGAAAATAACAGAGGGCTCTGGAAACTGAGAGCTACAGCTGATGAAAGCACTGGCTTCAGAGAAAGGTGAGGTGAAGGACACCTATATCCCATAAGTACTTACAGAACTGCCACTGAGGGAGGGGGAGAAAGGAAAACTATCTACATTGGGGTTATAATATTTTAATACTAAAATTGTTCTAGTTATGCAGGTATAAACTGGGTACATTTGCCTGAAGATGCAGCTGTAAGCTTCTGTGAGATAAGGCTACAGAGTAATTTGACATATAAATGGTTTTTTGTATTGTATTTGCTGAACAGCATCCTGGCTGTGTATTTATATCTGTGGTACTATTGAGAAGTCTGTTAGGACAGAATTTCTTGGTGATTCTCAGGTGAGTTTGATAAGAGTGCTGGCCTGTTGAAGTGTGTGGGAGAGGGGCCACAGCAGTTGAACTGCAGTTCTGAGTATCACACAGAGATGTCTGCCCTGGCTTGACCCTTCCGAAGAAAATTGCTGTACAGATTTGTTTTAAAAAATGCAGCATGCAAAGATCTGGATGGCTGCAGGCAATTGCTCCCTTAAACAGGCGGGAAGTGTTCTGTGATAAAATCCATCCAACCAGAAGCTTATCTTCTTTCATAAAACTGATTTTTTTGGTGATGATTTCTACAAAATCTAGACTGACTGTGATTTTCTGAGTGATAGCTAATTTCTATTATTTTCTACCTTTTCTCTTTCCTGCCCTTGTTTCTTTTTTGTCTCTCAAGGACAGGTAGGCAGATGCATCTACTCCCCATCCCAATTCCCTATGTTAACAGAGTTGTTAAAGATACAAAGTCAAGAGCTCAAAAGTTTGCTGAACGTCAGAACTTACATTATTTATGCAACCATATTTTGGCCCTACATGTATTATGAAGCAGTTTTTAATTGGAGAATCTCATACTGTTGCTCTCAGGAGACCATTGTAACATTTAGTGCACAGGATGACAACAGCTAAGCAGCCGTTAAAATATTGTTTGTGCTTGGATTTCACTCTGTAGCCCAGCTCTTGCTTGCTGAGGTAAAATATTCTTCTTCACTTTAAGTGAAGTTTTGTTTTGTTTCTAACACTGTGAAGTAGATTTATATTCTATATGGAATATAGAAGCCCATGGGCTTCTCCAGAGTGCTTCTGTTATAGCATTTGACTTCACAAATCTTCAGAGCAATTTTTTACAGTGGCTCATAATTATTCCTATTTTACAGATGGCAAACTGGGGCACAGGAGAGATTGAAGTCATAAGTGTCCTCTAACAGGTTTTCAAATTATCTGGCCACACTACACTGTTTTTAAAGAGTAAAGCCTCTATTGACTTCCAGTGTCACTCTGGATACCCAGCAGTTCTTCAGTTTGGAGTCCAAGGTTTCATACTTGGTACTGAGAAGTTGAGAAATACAGTATCAGCAATCATCTGTGAGAAATCAGATGAGATGTCCAGTGTCATTTGCATTCTGTACTCTCTGCTGCTCTTCTCTGAAGACTGCAGTCATCTTTTCCAACCATCTTCTCCCTTATGTGCCTTCAGATATCTGCAATAAAGAGGGATCATCCACTCAAGTAGCAAGGGGAATACTCCATTGCAGTGAAAGACTGTGGAGATTAAGGACAAGTGTTACAAGTGTACTTGTACTGGAGAAGCGGTACCAGAATGTGAAATCAATTGGGGATGTAACTAAATCCTCTCTTGTCATTATGTAAAGCATAGTGTATGATCAGTATCTAAAGCTGTGATGTGGTCCAGTAGATCAGCAGAAGCTACTGAACCTATCTATCAGAAAAATATGCCTCTATTAGGATTGGATGAAAGAACTGGTAGACAGAAGGTTTCAAAATAAGAAGGATATTGAGAACTAAGAACTGGTGAACTGTGGCACAGTATACTTCCTGACATAAGAATAATATGCAGTCCGTTTAACCAAATTTTTCATGTTACTGCTTGCTCATACCAAAGAATTGATGTTTTGGAATAGGCATTTCTTTGATGGCTGTATGACATTTCAATGTGTGTGTGTGTATAAAAATAAAAATAATGTATATAAATAGATATATATAATATATATATACATTAATGATTGTGTATAATTTTGTATAATTATATTTATTTAGCTATTTTGATAAGGGCCCTTAAATACTTAAGAGCTGTGTAAGTCTCAAAATTTAAAACATGTTTCATGCTCTTTTTGTTCCTCATTGGTGCAGAACAGAGAAGTCTGGAACAACGCAGGCTGAGCGTTGCTTGGTTGGCTAGATCTTTCCTAGAGTTTGTCATTGATTCCATATGTATATCTGCTGTCTAGCCTTCACGGTGAAGAGTACCTTTTATCTTTGGGAAATCTTTAAGCAATTTAACTTTGCTTAGCTTATTGTTCAGTAATAAGGAAATAACATAAGGAAAGTGATTTAGAATATTGTTTTGTATAAAAAATGGAACTACTTATTCATTATATAAATATAGCTCTATGTATTACTATTAATTCAACATCATTGGCTTTGACATAAATGGTTATTATCAGCATAGTTCAGTCTTGAGATAAATGACCTTTCTATCAAGAAACAAAATATTAATTTTCTTGTAAAGAGAGGAGATAAACTTTATTTTTGTTACTTCTAGTATGTTCAGAGCACATAAGTAACAGGTTAAGGGGGAGGAGTAGTCAAAAATATCACAAGTACTTCATATCATTTTCTTGCAACCTTAGCACTTCACCATGAACATTATAAATGACTGATTCTCCTTTAGGTACTGACTTGCTGTAGAATGATGTATGAAATAATATGTGTTTTGCATGTCCTGTTTGTAATGATAAAGGTCATATAGTATCATTTACATAATCTCTAGCCAGAAATGAACTCCAGCAATATCTTCTGTATAACATATACATTATCTGAGGTTTAAAACTCTCATTATTCATGAAAGTTAATTTTACAGTGGGTGTGAATGATCTATCTTATGGCTGCTTTTTTGATCATTCTATAAAATAATATGGAGCAAAGCCTGCACAAATAGCAGGAAAACCAGTAAAGAGTGATGCATTTGCTTGACTCTGTGTATACCCGATTGGATCTTGATTGATGGCAATCATTTGTCTTTGTCAAAAAAAGGAGAAAAATTCAGACATTGAAATAAGAGTGCTATCAAACTTTCTACAATGGCAGAAAGATTCTATTAATGTAGCCTGAGAGTATTAACTGTCTCTGCTAGAAAATGATAAAGAATGTTAATTTTTTTTCTTGAGCATGTTTAAGTGTAAACTGCATTATTTTGTCTATGTGGGAAGACTAAAAGGGGCATGCTACAGATTTATGGCATGCTGGAATTGGAATTAAAAAAAAAGAAAGAGTAAATTACAAAAAAAAAATAGAAAAGAGAAACAAAAAGCCAAATACAAGAGCTTAATCCTTCTGATTATGATTTCACAACAAAACAATAAAAGTTTAAGTAGCATAGTGTCGTAAAATCCTTAATGCTGCATTCCAATTGATATTGAAGCTTTGAAGACTAACTTCAAAGGAGGGTGAACAAGAGCAAAAAATAGATATAAAATAAACAAAAAAAAAATGACAAGCTTCGTTTTAGAAGTCCTTTTGTATGTCAGATCTAGGAATATTGACCCGTTACTTAAATGGGCTTTAAGGCAACTTCCTTATTAATGATACTTAGAAACAGAAAGCATATGCTTGTGGGTAATAGTGTATTTAAGGGGGAAGATGCTATTTCACAGTACAGTAATGCTAACAATGCAAGAATACTTTTTAAATAAAGGAATATATAATTTTATATATAAAAAACCAACCAAACAAAAAACCCAAACCACCAAAACCCGAAAGCATTAATCGCTGGATTTATCATGGGATTTGTATCTGTGGATTTTATTATACGTCTCTTATGATCTCTGGTTCTAAATAGCAGTGTTAAAGTTTGATTACTGAAATAATATTTTCTAAACTATGAACACAGTAAATAGCCTCCACGAGTATTCTTTCTACCCTAGTAAGGCAAATATTTTTTGTTCCTGAACTTTTAAAGAATAAGAAAACTAGCATTCAACTTTGATGTTTACTAGTCCTTGATGCACCCTTAAAAATAAATATTTGAGAGATTGTCATTTTAAGGACAGCTGAAAGAATGGCCATATCAAAACTGGGAGTGAGGAACTACAGTATTGGATAGAAATACCTGTACTAACATGCTTTGTGGCCCCCATTAAGTAATTTTAAAATTTTGGGGGGGGGTTGGTGTTTTGTGTTCCTAAAAACATTTTCTAGCTTTGCCTTACTGCAGTGTGTGTCTGAGTATGGCAGCAGGCTCCTGATTCAAACATTAAAAGGCAGCATAAGCACAGTGTTATCTGTCCTTGCTTAAAGAACCTTGTAGTGACATCATTAAAAAGTTCACAGTTTTGGATGGATTCATTTGGTAACTTCCGTGAAGCTGTTGCTACTGCTGCTAAAGATGCTAAGGTATGATTTTAGCGGGGTGGGGGTGGTGGTATATTTATTTTAATTTTTTTTTTTTTTTTTAATGGTAGGGTAGGTGAGACATGACTTGTATGATTGAGATCTTTGCTGTTTTAAGTAGCAGCCTCAAGATTACTTCATGACAGGGAAATCTTGGGAGTGGAAACACTATGCGTTAAATATACACATATACACACTACTTCACCCCCTCTCTTCAGAAAAATAACAAATGAGCACCAGACTAATATTGTAGGACAGTATTAAGATTATGAGGTCCAATTTTCAGGGAGCAATAGAATCAGGAACACCTAATGGCCTAATAAGGACATTACAGAAGAAATTCTTTCCCCCCCCGCCTCCCCAGTCTTCTTTCTGCTCTTGCCTGCCTGCATTTTCTGTCCCTGTTAATTCTTCATCAGATTTCTTTTTTGACCTTGTATTGCTTTTCCAAGGTTTTTGTCCTAGCCAGACCTGGTATTGTGCCACCCCTTCCCTACTCGGCCTCTTGTCCTACTGATTCCCAAGTCTGTCCTCTTTTCTCTGCTTGATCACCAGCAGATCATATATGCATAATCCCTCCCCTCTCACGTTTTTATCTTCCATGGCTTCCACATGTAGATGCTTTCTTTGTTGCCTCACAGGGCTCTTTGTCTCTTCTGTATCTGGATTAAATAATTTCCAACTTTGTGCTGCTTATGTTGTCGTGGATGTAGAGCACTGGTGAAAGACAACTGCAACTTTCTTTGTCCCAGTGTCACTCGATCTTTCTGGAGTAGCCATTTCAGAGGAAGTTTAATATTTTTTTTTTTAGTAGATAAAATTCTGGACTAGAGGAATTGTTCTCTGTTGGTCTGTGGGAATAATGCATGTTTGTCACGGACAGGAACTAAGACCATTCTTAGTGGGTTTGATGGACATAATGTCACAGTCTTGGCGTATAAGAAGTGTGATGGGGGCAATCTGAGTGGCATGACCTAGGGAAGGATGGGCAGCATCTTCAAAGGTGTTTTACTATTAGCAAACACCTCCTTGATTGTACACAGGCTGAACTTCCAAAGCCTTTTAACATGGCTGTATTTGGCAGCTTTGTACAGAGATAACCAAATAAATACTAAGGGCAAAAGCTTGTACGTGGAAAAATTAAAGTTCTCTTAACACAGCTAACTTTGACTTGTGAAATTTTATTACAAATGATTGAAATATAATAAACAGAAATTATATTAATACCTTAGAAGACCTTTGGGCAAGTAGTATTACTTGCAAACCTATTTCTTATGAAACATTCAAAAGCCATTGAATCTGCGCCACAGAATAAATTCAGCCAAAGAACCTGTTACATTTGTTAATGTGTTAATTTCGCATCCCCCAATCCCATACAGTGTGCGTTAATCTCTGTGATGATTGTCAGTCTGTCTCTTCTCCTCTCGCTGCCCCCTTCCCTCACGGGAAATTTTTGGGGAAAATACCATCTTGCAGCGATTAGTGTCAAAGATTGGTTACTTCTATCATATGGTTTGGTAAGTAATCCGTAGCTATTGCTGTGATTTGCTGCTTGCCCGTATAGCTTCACACATGTATTTCATTTCCAAAGTTTAGCAAAGTTATTCCCTATAAAGAGGCTGAAGGTCTAGATGAAAGCCATCCCTTTTGTGAAAACCGTATTCTCTATCCCTCTTAGTGACTAGTACAACAAAGTAAATTTTAATGGTGCATGATACTGAAAATGAATCCTGTGACCTTGAGAAGTTGTAGCAAAAGATCAGGTTTTATTTGAGTCCTTTTGCCATTGTTTTCATTACTGTATTTTTAATTTTTAGTTGAAAAATGTAGTACAAGTAGCTGTGTATATATTCAGTATTTGAAACAGTTCAAATTAAAATTCACAGGTCAGCTGAAAAAAATCAAACTGGTTTGCATGTAAATTAGTATTTTTTTATTCTTTCTAGGGCTCTGTTCATTTCATTAATGACTGAATTCATCTTCCTTCCAAAGTGAGAAAGAATAAACCATTCTTCTGAAAACATTGGTGTTTTTATATCAATGGAAAACTTTTCACTTTATCCTTAAAATCTCTTACAAAACATATGGGCTTTTTATTTTGAAAAGGAAAGTGAAAACATTCTATTTTCATGATGAAATGAAACAGTCTTTTCTCAATTTTGAGTGTCAGCCTGAACTGACTCTTCTGTCAGCAGCAAAGCTAATTGCAAAAACAATATGCTTCTCAATTCTTTTACTATGATTTTTTTTTTAAAGAGTGTTTTCTGCAATGGATTTAACAAAGTTTGTAGACAAGGTTTCTTGGTGAAGTTGTATTATATACTGGGTCAAAATGTTTGGGTGCTTTAATTTTTTCAACGTAGGCTACTGAAAAAAAGAAGTTAGCTTAGTTTAGCAGGGATAATACATGATTATTTCTAAAGCTGAATAATGGCAAAAGGTGTGACTTTACGGATAATTACACATACAGTTTATATATGCGGAAGATTATGTTCAAGGAAGAAAATGTGCATTGTGATGCAGTATACCTAAATTATGCTTATAAGTATCTGCACAATAATCTAACAGTGATATGGTCTTAAATAATCTTCTCTGAAGAATTTACATAAAACTAGAATTAACATCTCCAGCAAAAAATGTGGAGAATTGTGTTGTTGTTACAGAGAAATGTTCTGCTCTCGCATTTGCATTCCAGATTTTAAATATACAATTTATAGTTTTGTTCGGAGTTTCTTTAGTACCTAAAGGATTTTTCTCTTCAGTGTCCCTACTATTGTTTCGCATGAACGTTAACAGTATCACATACTATACAGATACTTGATTTATACACACACAGATAGAATTCTGTAGTCCAGAAACTAAGGTTTGCCTGTGCCACTTAAAACTATTTACCTTGGTGCCTAAGTGACACATTAGAACAGAAATTCCCAGAAATTAGCACAGTTCCAGCCTGTTGTTTTTCACTCTAGTAATTCTTCCCAAGCTCTGAACTTGGGGGTTGAGGCCACTGATACTTGGGTTGGTTTGAAGTCTGTTTCTCCACTGTGGATGAGCACTTGCAAGAGAAACACGTTAGAAGGAAGAAGGAGTATAAATAGACAAACCACGTTAGTCGCAAGAAATCCCCTGAGCTCAAAATAGTTGGAATCTGGCAGAGTATTAGGGGAGAAGTTGTACATGGTCAGTTTGATCTTACTCTTCCTTAAGCCACCACTGAAGTTTTTGGATGCAGAATTTGGGCTTAGACTTTTGGTGAGAAAAGATACAGCTGTTCCTGTGCTCTTTCCATCCGGTGGGTGCCTTCACGTCCTCCTCTGTAGGGGACAGGGAGTCCATCGGGCAGTTGGTGGTGCCACTGGAGTGACAGATGTGGTTTGGGTGCAGTCCAGTGTGAGTTAACCCAGATTGCTCGCTTCTCCTTTCTGATGGGTGTGTTTCTTAGCGGTGCTGAGTGGCTGTGGGACAGGGATTCTTTGCTACATATGGCTTATCTTTTCCAGTTGTGAGTGACAGTGTCGTGTCCATTTCATTCTCCTCCATGATGGGATTGCTCTGTTGAGAAGAACTGCTTAATACTCAGACAGTTGTTTCAATATTAGGAAAGAACCTAAAGAGGTATGTTGTTTTTCCTGCTGGTTTTGGTGTTTTGTTTTGGTTTTGTTTTTGGGGTTTTTTTCCACATTTGACTTGAAACTCAGAATTATTGTTGCTGAGATGGCTGGTAAATTTGTCTTAAAAGCAAACAAAAGAATAGCTGGCTGAAGAGGGAAAAGTTGGAAACCTTGTCAAGAGAGGTAATAGCCGCCCTGAAGAAAAAGCTTTATTGTCTTGTAGCATGTGTCTCTATGGATGCTAACACAGAGGGAAGAGAAGTTGGGGGATTATGCTAATTTTAAAATCACTGAAGTGAAACAGGAAACATTTCTTGGTTTGTTGCTTCTTAAGGTTTCATTTTACAGTCTTTCATTGTATTTAAATGCTAATGGTGTTAGTCTTGAGTGTAAAGTAAGGCTATGTGGAGGAAAGAGTATTGCACTGTCCCTTGTGTTGCTCACTCCAAATGTTCATTACCGAGGTACTGTTTCACACCCAGTTCTTGCAGACTGTGCAGCAGATAGGTGTGAAGCAGTATTCTTTACTCCACCTGCAGGGTCTTGGTGTAAGCTGATAGCTACCACCTTGCCAAGAGCAATTCACAGGCAGCATCTTCGCTTGCAGACTGTGTCAGGTAACAGTTTTGAACTTACCTCTGTACAATGCCTATTAATTGCCGACCTTTTGTCTCCTCATTCGTTGACCACATATAATAGAAGATAAGGTATGTTTTCAGGCTACTTTTTCCTTCATTTAAAGCTTGAAGTAAATACCATATTCTCTGTGTGGTCCAGAAAGGGTGCTTCATCATGATTCAGTGCTGTGTTTTTATTTTTAGAGACCTTTTGCGAGGCTTTCAAAGGAGAAATATATTTAATAAGTTAAACCTTTGTAAAGTTTTTTGAGTCCTGTTGTTGTTTCCTGACTATGCTATGCTAGTATGGTAACAGTTAGGAATCTTGCTCCATGTGCTTCTTAGTGGTCTTGCTGCCTTGTACTTATTGTTTCCTGTCTCAGAGAGCGATACAATGTTTGCAGTTACTTGAACTCTTTCTTACATATGTTCCTGCAATCATCACACAATGAAGTCATTTCCCAGATTTTCGCCCTCCTCAGATTTTTAAATCCTGAATTAAATCTCTGACAGAAGTATTAGCCTTTAAATCATGCTTGAAGGGTGGTTTTGGTTGTTTTTTTGTTTTGGTTTGGTTTTTTTTTTTAATGTAAGGTTTGATTTCAGTTATATCAGAGAGTAGGAGAATTGCAGGTAATGTTGAAGCTGGGTGTCTCTAAGACTTCAGTATCCTAACCCACAATCCAACTTGGTAATACTTTTTTGAAGATACTGTTTAACACTAGCCAAACATGCTGTGGACCTGAGAGAGTTACCTATTCCCCCTAATGTAATTTAAAGCAGAGGGACAAGTATGTTCAAATTAATTTGTGATTAAGCAAGAGGTTGAAGGTGGAATTTTCTTACCTCCCCAGATGCACTGAAATTCTGTCCACAATAAAATGATAACATGTGTGTGTATATATATATATTTATATATAGGCACTTAGAAACCTCAGAGAGGACTTTCTTCTCTTTATTATTCAGTTTAAAAAAACCCAAAATGTGTAAGCAGGCCAGAGTTGTCCCATCTCTCATAATTTGGAGGACAGTGTCTTATCAAATGAACTAACAGGCTGGTCTCTCTTGAATGGAAAACTTACTTTGGCAAGGCTGGTTTGAAGGCAAATTATCTTTAACAGACCTTGCACCACCTTGCAGAGGTTCATTCTGGATTGGAAAACTGTAGACGTTGTATCTATTTCTCTCTTTGGTGTTTGTTGAATTGCTGAGTTCATTTAGTTACTAGATACTAATTTTAACTTCTTTTTTTGAGGGAAAAAAAAATGGAACAATTAGTTTAGACCTTTCTGGCAAAGGACTGAAAATATATGTACAAAAGAAAAAAAATTTTAATTTCCTTTAGAAGAACATAGAGCAGAAAAGTATTTGCTGAATCAGAGGGGTGCACTATTACATTTTTATGGAAGTAAGAAAAGTATCCAGCTGTTAAGAGAGCTATAAAAAAAGGATACAGGTTAGCCACAGCTTTTAAAGTGCAGATATGTGGGAATGTGATTTCATCTTGTTTCTTCTAGAAGAGATGGTAGTTAAGCTGAAATGCTTGGTGCAGGTAAAATCTAAGATTTTTGGAAAAAGCTTTACTGTAGTTCCTGTGTTTAATACTTTTGGGGTCAGAACAATACACAAAATAAGAGATCTGAGGACATTTCCATATTTTGGTCAAAAGTTGATCTATGTATCCAGTAATGCTGAAAGATTTATCATCTCAAATTCCAAGCTACTGGAAAGAATTTAATCTGAGTCATAATATTTCAATGTACTTCATTCCTTACAGAAAATCTGCTGATGCTGTAATTAGTGAGAAAAGATATAGGTCCTTTCTATGCACATGCTTAAGGTGAAAGCATCAGAACCAGTAGGAATGGCTAAGGAGATAGAGATTGAGCTGGCTCCTTTATCATACATCCTCCAACTTATATTCGTATATTCCATTGTTTATTTTGGCAAGGAAAGGATGGGGATGACGAAGTACTGCAGACTAAATTTCTGCATTATCAGACAAACAGCAAAAAAACTCCAGTGAGATGCAGTGTACCTATTTTTTGTATATTATGGTAGGTTTTGTTATTTTCAATATGAATAGCAGTTTATGGGATCTGTATGAACTGTAGTTATTTTGAAAAACAAAAGTTGTTGACTGCAATTAGGTGTAGGATGTGTGAGATCTGGAAAGATTTATGAGCAACTAAGCCAAAGCATCCGGTTGCGAATTTGCTATATGTTCATTCTTCCATGTCTGCATCATGTCTGAACTAATTTTGCTCAAAGCCAGAAGAAAGTTTTCACGTTAACTTCTGATAGAGAAGTGGAGTAGTTTTCGTTTCAGTTAATTTATAATTAATCTTGATGGAAATGCAACAAGAATTGAACTGTGTCTTAAGGTGACATCTTTTAAAGTGCAGCTTTATTTTAGATTTATCAAAATAAGATCAGTCTAAGATAAGATAGTTGTTGCAGAATACATGATTAGTACTGTACCATATATTTAAGTGAGCCCTCTTTGAAGTATCAGTGTGCACTGGAATGCCAGCACTTCAAAGAATGCTGCCTCCAAGAAAGCTGGGGCTGTGGTTAGCCACCAAGGGGTTAATAAAGATCAAAGAAGGGCATACATAAACAGAACTGTTTTTAAACTGGAGGTTAATAACACCATAATCTAGGACAGCAACACCTTAAAGGTAGGCTTGTCTTTACCCCGACATGGTGCCTTGTAATGCGTAGAGGAAGACTGAAACATTTATAGTCAACGTTTTTTCTGGATTGCTTTTTAAATGAGGAATTCAAAGCTTGTCAATGCAGAAAAGAGTCTCTGTGATACCTGAAATTGTCATTGTTCCTCTAGTTTTATTTTGCATGCTGGTTAGATGGGAATGGATTTTTGATATGAATCAAAACACAGAGATTGGGAGGCCTGGGTGGGGAATTGTATCTGCATTATGTAATAGGTGGTTGAGACAAAGAGATAATATCCTAACTATTTACTGTATAACAGCATACACACAGTATTTCTACCCATTTCTAAAATGCAAATCTAGGAATTACAGATTTTTGCTGTTTGTAACTGTCTTGCTTATATGGGGAAACAGCTTGTTAAGACACACTTCTATTACTGACGTTCCCATTTTTTTCCTTTACACTGGAAGTACCTTAGGTTTAAACTGTACAAGGGTCCCCTACACCCGTGCAAAGGTCCTCAGAGTGACAGTTTTATGCTAAATCCATGTAGATGTTGTGCCTGAAGTTCATACCCTGCTTTTCACATCTATTTCCTCTGAAAGATGTAAAGAAAAATGGCACTACTTTCTCTTCTGGAAACAAAAGAAACTCCTCCCCCCCAACTTTTGATAAAATTGAAGCATAGATAAAGACAAAAGTCCTTTTGGGAAAAAATCTTCTGCTAAGACAAAGACAAATGTTTTCTTGAAGAAGGGTTAGAAGCAGCAAATAGACTATGCTAATTTAATGGATTGCATTAATGTTCTGCATAATTGGTATTATGCCAAAGAAGTTGTACTCAGCGGCCTTGGGCCTTTGTTATGACCAGTTCCTGTTAGTATAGCAATGACTGCGGCAGAGATTGAGCCTGCCTGTGCATGATGTTTTTTGCTTAAGGGCTCCCAATTATTTCCATTTGTGGAAGTCTGAATTCTGAAACTATGGAATATGAATGTCTCTGGGTGGGGAAAATGAAGATAACATGAGAAGGCACAGACTCCGCTAATACTAGAATATGATTACATGATGTGTCTTTTTTTGATACCAAAGATGTTCTTCCGCATCCTTTCCTCCCTTCTCCTCACCTGCACATTTCTTTCCCTCATTTTTAGTTACATAGTTGCTGGTGAGACTGCAGTGTAAACAGGTTACTGATGTAAAACAGAATAAAAACATTGAACCTTAGTAAGCCCAGATTGTTACTGTGATTCGGTTTAGTGTGGCCGCACCAATGCTTACATGAATGCAACTGAGAGAGGGAGGGACGGAGTAGAAGATCATTAACTGGTTTTGCCATTAAAGAAAATACAGGTAATGTAGGTAACATTTCCAAAGATCTCAATGCAGTTACCAGGAGTTAATTAATCTTTAATGTTCTGAAGTAGATACATTATCAGAGAAGTGCTGTGAAATACACACATTGAGATAGAGTGTAGCTTGCCAAGTAATATGTTAGCAGCAACTTTGACTTAATATTAATCAAACCTTTTCCTGTGTGCTTTGGTAATACAGGCAAAGTTGGGAATCAGATCTGGAACCTGATTTACTGAAAAACAGTCATTTTCCCTACTGCATCGGTACTCTGATTTAGGTTTACAACATGGCAACACAATTGTGTGTGGGATGTCTGCATGAAATGCTGAACTTGGTACTGCTGCTGAAAACTTGCTTGTCAAGTTACATCTTCAGTGTTTGCTTTACCATCATTAAGCTCAATGTTTTCTATGTGTTAGATATTTTTTATCATATTACAAATCAATAACACATCTGGATGTACACAAAACATTTTTTAGATTAGTACTTACAGACATGTAGCTAGTTGTATTAATGTGCTCTGGTGTAACTTGTTTTTTAGATCACAGTTTGTGAAAGCTCATTACAAGAATATTGAAGGATTTCAGAAAATGTTTTACTTGCTTTCTGAAATTGCGTTTTATCAAGTCAGTTAGTGGAACATACCTTGCATTTTATTATTATGTGCAAAATATGCAAGATTTTAGTTAATATTCTGGACATCCAGCTGCATGAAAATGCAATGGATTTCAATTTGCAAGATAAAGCAGTCTCTTACATTACATGATGCCCTGCAGTCTGCTAGCAGTACTCCATCAAGATTTCTGTAGTGCTTTCTAGAACTTCAACACTTTTATATTTGGATTGACAATCAAATGCGAATGCTTATTGCTTCTTTTGTTTTTGGAGAAAAATGGGTATCTTGTAGCAGATGTCTGGCTTGAGTTCTTGAAATATTTTACATGGAAGCAAAAGTTACCTAGATGTAGAGCAAGACATGTTCTTGAACAGCATTAAAATAATAAAGTGTGTTTTTTCTTTAAAATTGGGAGTCACTATTTGTGTTCTATGGTCGCTCTTTTGTGTAATTTAGAAGTAGCACCTGATATTGTGCATTTGATGAGCCATTGCAACCAAAGTGCTGAATAAAGTAAGACCAGAAGTTGTGGTGGGCTTGCAGTCGGTGATGGAGAAATTGCAGAGCTGCCTTCTTCCAGGTTTCCTTTCAAATCTATACCATTGTTACTGATGAATAAGTGGTGTTGCTGCTCTGTGTTTGGTTGTCTATGAAATTAATTTAGCCTAGGTCTCTGCGTTTGAGCATTTACACCTTAGAAATTGCCATTACTGATTGATTGCCTTGCTGATAGTCTTAGCAGAGAGACCAAGGATTGATGAGGTCTGGAGATTGACTTACCTGCTTAACTCCACAAGTTAGAGTTCCAATGAGGAGTATGTAATCTGGAAATTTATTGTGGTGTCTTCACATAGGTTTAGGGCATGTGAATGAGATATTATGCTTATGTCACGATCATGATGTTCTCGTTCCATGGCCTGGGAACAGCCTCTGCTTCCAGCCATGTCAGTGCAGTCATTTCTAGCAGTACAAAATTCACATTGATTAGTGTTTCATATCTGTGTTGAATGTACATAATTGCCATACAGCAGAGCAAGAACTGTTTTTCTTTAAATAGTAGACTGCGCAAGGACTGTAATAGCAGACTGTGCTGGTCTGAGTCTTCATAATAACACATTTTTTCGAGGGCATACACACTCTAGTTTCCATCTGCTTTTAAGTTTGTTGCAATTGTCTTTTGTGTGAGTGGGTTTTCTTGCCTTTAAGGCTAGATAGCCTTCTAGATAGAAGAGGTCATTTAGAGCTCTAGTCAGCCTCTGTCTCTGCAGACAATTTCTATAATGCTGTGCTGCTTTTGCCTGCCTTTCCTTTTCTTTGTTTTTCTTTTCTGTGCTGTGTTTATTTATTTAGTACTTCACTAGACTCAGGATCCAAATGGTGGCTTCTGTGGTATGCTAAAATCCATTCTCAATTAACCAGTGGCCCAAGTACAGCCCTAAGACCTCTCAAACCATTGCTTTTGTAGGTTTACATTTTCTTTCCTCTTCCCCACCTCGCACAGTCCCTTTTCTATCCCCGCTAGTGTGCTGACTGCTTCTTTTCTGTGGTCATAGAGGTAGCAGAGTATCTTGAAATACACAGTGGATAAGGCATTACAAGAAGTAATTCTTCAGCAATTGCAATGATCCTCTCGTCGTTCTCTGGTTGTACCACTTAGATTCCATTTAAATCTCCTATAGGGTATGAGGACCAATAGGTAATTCCCACGCCTGAAATTCTTTTGCTATAACACCATAATAAAACTAGTACACAAGTTGGTATGTTTTGTTTCCAATTGTGTTAATCTTTGAAAGTGGTAGGAAATAGAGGTTTCTTGGTCTTGGAATGGAGATATGTGAGCATTTAAGCTTTTTCCCAGTGACCACAGTGAAGTGACTTTTTCTTTTGCATGATGCGGTCAAAGTCCTGACAATACCAGTTATATTGGTCATTCTGTATTTCACCTAATCTCTGTACAATTGTAACAATCTAGTTAATTACATGGGAATTGAGAGGAAGGTTTTCTCTCAATTCTGAGTACATAGCCTGGTAATTTGGGGAACTGTTTGAAAAATAAAGCAATACAATGGTTATGCTATTTGAATAAAAAATTTAATATCAAAGCTTTGTTTCTATTCAGTCAATATTGTTACTAAGGAACCACTAATTACTGTGTATCATGTTAGAGGGGGCCCTGACAAATCCATGCAAATCATGTGATTTATAATTCATAAATCCCCAATCCCCTGAGAAATGTTGCTCTTGCACTTACACTAATTGAGTACTTATGTTCATTGATCCAGTCCATATCGCACCTTTAGTCCATATGGCAGCCTTTATTGTAGGGCCGGAAACTTCTGTTGTCAAATGTCTCCTGTTGTCGATGGCACTATACTGTTCCCAAAATCTGCTTACTCGGCTCTTTGCTGCATAATCTTTCAGTTTGTCAGCAGTCAATTCTGCCCAAATCAGAGCAATATGGATGTCTGTCTCCCCCTGGCTGGAGAGGTACAAAGTCTGCATGGTCCAGCATTGCCTCTTGGGGATGGGACTGCAGTGGTTAATTGATGTTACTAGTAAGCTGGTTGTTCTAGAGTAGCTATATAGTATGCTGGCTTATACTGGTACTAGTATGCATTTGTCCCAGCAGCTGCTCTCAAAAATGGCTCACTTGTAAGAATTAGACAACACAGGTGTTTATTTTTGGCTGTGCAGGTTTTTGTTGGATGTTTTTCTATGTGTAGAGAGTAGATTTTTTTTTTTTTTACCTCATAATACAGTGGCTGCCAATAGTTATAAATACCCCAATACACGTTCTGATAGTTAATACGTTGTTCTTTGTGAAGAATCAGCGCACTGGTGAAGGAGATGGAATACTATGCAAATTTCATATGCCAAACTGAAAATAATGTATCTTTAGTCCCCTACTTTTATGTTTCAGGGTAATTCTTTGTGCCTGATCATTGTTACGTATTTTTCTAATAATTTTAGCATAGTTTTGTAATGTAGTATAATTGTAATTGCTATCCAGAAGAATGGCATCACTTAATTCTATCAAAACTGTAGAAAGATAGATGAATGACAAATTAATAATTTACCATCTTTGCATAATACTGTAGCACAGAATACCAGAAGGATTGATGGCAGAAGAGGTTAACAAATTTTAGCGGCTTCCATTAGCTTTTCATTGTCATATGTTTGTGGTGCCGACTGAAATAAGCTTTGTAGGAGATCTCAGTCTAGGGAACTAATTACTTGTGCCGATTGCCATACTGATGAATAGACCCTCATTGTATCATTCCCCTGAAGACGAGGAGCAGTCTGTGATTCACGACTGCATCCTGGCTGATATTTGATAATAATTTTAACAGATAAATGTAGGAAGGCAGAATGATGAAGTGCCTATCCATGCTCTACGACTATCAAAGGCATGCACATAGCCAGCTGTGTTCTGCCTTTTTTCTATAATCACTAATGGAGAATTTTAAGTTATTAATCGACCTTTGAATAAACCCATATCTTTCTGTGTTTTATAATTTTTCTTTGGTTAATTATTCCAAAATCATTGGATTCTATAATCAAAGCATTCACATTTCAGCATGATTGTAACACACTCAAAGTGTGAAAATAAGATACTGGGGCATTTGAATCCAATACTTCAGTATTTTTCTGAAAGTAAGAAATCAGGAAGATGAAGAACAGCACTGCCTTTTCTTTGGTGTTAGAAAAAGGCATAGAATTTTAATGAAGGGAGATGCAGAATGTCATCTTTTTTATAAGATTATTTTCAGTCACTATTTTTAATGTCTACAAATTCTGTTTGAGAGTAGAGTTATGCAAATTATTCTGGCTTTTGTTACCATGTTTGAAACCTTGTTTTACTTTAAATAAAACTAATTTCTGCCTTTAGACCTCAAAACTAAGAATGTAGATACCAAGTATTTTTAATATGGTGATCTGTAAATTAGTTATGGCTATTCATTTGTCAGTGTTGACAGGTATACTTTCTATTAGCTCCTGGACCAGAAATGGAATATATATGCATTTACATCACTTGTTTTAATACTAGCTATGTTAACAAACAAAATCGGTGTTTTTTAATATTGGCATACAGGTTTTCGGGCTAGCATGGCTATTCTATGCTTCAGACATGTTCTGTTTGTTTATTTGCTATACCTGAAATTGGCATTTTTTGTACATTCTCTGGGCTAAAATACTGTTTTACAGTGGCATTCATTCATGATCATCTAACAAGATAGTAACTGGCACTTATATATGACCATATTAAAAAGATCTACGTATATTTGGAGCATACAATGGAAAACAATGAATTTGATATAACCTTTTCTAGATGTAATTTTTTAAAAGTATCCCTTCAATATAGCAATTATTACACATCAGAACATGTAGTTTTTAATTAAATGTAAAAACACAACTACATAAACCAGAAATCCAATCTGATTTGCTCGAAAATAGATTGCTGTTTCACTCTCCTGGAATGGTTTATTTAAAAACAGTAAATGGAAAAGAAATGCATTTTCTTGTGTTGTTCTAAGCCTCAGGGGCTAAATGTAATGAATATTTTAAGAGATTATTTTAATTAAATTCCTGCACATCTAAACAGAGTAATATTTTATTATCACATACATAACCATGTAACTGAGGTATTCATTAAAGTTAACACTTTCTGGACCAAGAATTCATGGTATGATTTACTGACCTTGTGCAAAAAGGCACAAATTAGGAAGAAAAATGAAGGGGGACAGACTTTGATTAATATAGGTAATGCTATACCATATTTATAATAGCCTTTTCCCTATTCTGGTTTATAAATGCAGTCACTGAGAAAGGTGCCCTGCTGAGGCTGAAATGAGGCTGAAATCGGAGCACATGCCACTAGAGTGTGGGGAAACTGATCACACTGTCAGCAATTCATTTCAAAATGATGTATTTAGTGCTCATTTCACCTTCCAAGAAAAAAGGGAAAGGAGTTCCTTAGACTGGAAGGTGATATTGTTATTTTCAAGGACATACCTAAGTAAAAGATTGCAGAAAGGGGGGAGGTTAAAAAAAAAAAAGCAAAAAAAAAGCAAAAGCAGCGCAAACAAGGAGAGCTTTATGCAGAAATTCAGTGCTACCATGCTGTTTGATAATTGCTAACATATGTGGCTCCTCTGTTTCATTGTAGTCGTCCTCGTGAGTTCTGGCGCCTTGACTACTGGGAAGATGACTTGCGGCGCCGGCGACGATTTGTGCGTAACCCCCTTGGATCGACACATCCTGAAGCGACACTAAAAGCAGCCGGAGAACATGGTCAGTGTAAAATCTGCTTCTTGCCAATAGCAGCAGGTTACAGTACGTGGCAGTAAAGACTAGACCTTCATTCCTATGAGACGCTAGAAAATGGTCCCAAATGCCAAAGGCTTTTGTCATTGCATTTTAGACATGTTCAATACAAAGATAAACTGACCGTTACTTCATACAAGCAATGTGGGTATTTGTTAAGCCTCTTCATTACATCTTAGTTGAGCTGGCCTGGCATGTTGTGCGTACTTTGCATACGATGATTACAAATACAGTTCTCGCTAAGCAGAAGAAAAGTGGATGCAATTTTGCCATTAATCCCTGGACACACTTTCTTGCGGTAAATTACCTATTTATACTTCAGTAACTTCAGAAGAAGGTCTTTCCTGTTCAGAAATCCACAACAATTATCTCCGTTAGCCTTAGCACATATCTGCCTATCGTTACAGATACATTAAAAGAAAAATAACACTTCTGAAGCTAAACCGTATTCAGACCTTTGCTTATGTTTAAGTAATCAAGTTTTTCTGCAAGAATTTGATATGGAAGAAATAGTAACAAATGCTGAAATGTAAAGTATTGTTCAAGCAGCAAATGGTAATGATGATTTCTACCTGGTGATTTTAAAAAAGAAGATTGCAATTTTTAAATTTTTTTTCCCCCATTTTATTGTCAGGGATCACTCCTCTACATGCTGCTGTGTCTGTTCTAGAGGGATGTATTTACAAAACCAATACTATAATCATTTTGAGAATTCTATAATAAACAAAAAAGATAAACAAACAAAAAAATCACCCAAAGCTAGGGGTGAACTTTGGGGTTTAGTCTAGAATTTCATGTCTTCGCGATCTAATGAAGATACATTGATAAGGTAGAAAAATCTTTCTTGTATTTAAAAATAATTTGTTTATAATTAAAGCTGTGTACCCTTCACCTTGAAGGTACATGTCATAGAATAGAATAATTTAAATTTAGGTCTTTTTTTTTTCTTTTTTACTCTGTGAATTACTGTATACATATATGCATACACACACACATATTATATGTGTAGGCATAAACTTCATGGTAATTTAAAATTATTAAGACTGTTGTATGAATATAGAAGAACATCAGTGTCGTAAAGTTAGTTTCCGTCAGGCATCTTAACCTCTTGCACTCAGCCTTAAAGAGCCATTTCTGGAAGAAAATGTCTACAATATGTCAGCTGATATAATGCCAAATGTGACATCAGTCCTCTAAAATAAATGACCGTACGGAGAATAGTCAATAAAGTGATCTGAAAGCAATGTTCGTAGAGCCCTACATCTTTGACTATAGAAAGAGGAACAAGATGTAGAATTAATTACCCTATTTTTTGCTTTGAGGCTTGTTGTTCTTAATACTGTGTGGTGTTTCTATGCCGTGGACTTTAAGGGCACAAGGTTTCTTTCTGTTTAATGCTCCATGGATAAACAACAACTGCCCTCCTTTAATATTATGTGTACTTTAAATTAAATAGATCTTGTCACTCTTTCATGTATTCTACTCATATTTTCATATTTAATCTTTATATTGTTTATCAAAATAATGAAAAATATCTTTATTTTTACTGCAAGATATTTAGAGTTCCTATCTATATTTGTGTAACTAATTCTTCCATAAGTAAACATACACTAATACAATTATTCATCTTTCATAGTAATGGGATATTTTCACTAATCCATGCTATATTTCAAGGGCTATGGCTCATACTCAGTTTGTAATTGACAGGAGTATAATTTTTGTCAATACAAAAGAAGAGTGAATAAAAGTAGCCGTATTTCATAGGTAGCTAATAGGCAAAGCTGGTAGCTAACCCTGGTAATTTAAATAGAGCTAATTGTTTTCTGTTCACCTTTCTGTTCAGAATTTGACATCCTTATCAGGTTCCTATTATATCTAATTTCTTGGTGGTGTTTTATTCTGACTTTAATTGCATACTTCATTTGTTATCTGTTGTCATTCTGTTTCTTTATCCAGTGAATATTCTAGTTTACCTTAAGTAATTGTTTAATGTGATTTTTGAAAATATATATAATTAGTATTGGTGTAACTGAGTGTGCGTACGTATGCAACTGTCTTGTTCCCAGACCATCCACTGGCAAGTTGTAAGACAGATGACCAAAGTACAAATTCAAGTTCAACTGGAAACTGTATATAATGTATAGGAATACAAAGGTTGTTGGATGTTTTTATGGTTTTGTTTTGGGGTTGGGTTTTTTTTGGTGTGGTGGTGGGGTTTTCTCATTGTTTTGGTTTGTTTTTTTAAATCTCAGAAGGTACAGTTGTCAGAAAGGTCAACTGGAGTGGTCACTTGATCTATAAACTTTTAATATTAACCAATTTCAGGTTAGAAAATTCCATTATTTTCAGATTTTTGGAGCCAGACTTTCAGACCCTGTTTTCATGATGTAGATATCCTTAGAATTTGCAGAACATTTGCCCTGGTATTTTATGATTTCTTATCAATAATTTATCATTAATTATTCTATTTCAATTAATTTTACATGTCTCTGAAGCAAAAGCATTTTTAAATAATGAATAAAAGGTTCCCTACTGCCTATTTAAGCTTTTGTCAAAACAAAACAGAGCAAAACCAAAACCTGAAATTGGGCATAAGGGATTTTGCCAAAAGGGAGACAGGGGAAAATAATGCATAAATAATGGAAAAGTGCTATTGCAGTAACCATGCTTGAAAGCATGGATTTTAGCACACTTTTCCTTAGTAGATGCACATTATCAACTGCTCGGTGTCTTTCAAATAAAACCAGATATATTTTCCACCCCAGAAAGCTCACGGTCTAGGAAAGATCACAGTTTGCAACTGTGAAAATTACTCAGAAACAATCGGAAGCCTAGATATTGTTCAGTAAAACCTAGGAGAACAACAACAACAACAATCAGCTCTGTTGCAGCCTAGTTATGTGTCTTAGTAGCAAGAACCAATCTTTTCCAGGGATTGATTTGATTTGAAGGAGAACCTCTGGTGCAGAGGTGGCAGAATAAATACCTGAAGACTAATGTTCTCTGTTCAGACAATCAATACCAGCCCCATGACTATACTTCTGGCTACCTTCTAGTTAAAAACAAATTTTTTAATTCTGACAATTTAATTGCCATTCCCTAGTTCACATTAACTTGCTTGGGAAAAAAAGGCTTTAGGTAATTTTTCAAAGGGGGCGGAGGGGGAAGTCCTTCCAAAATGGCTATTTATAAAAGTCAGTCTAGTAGTGTATAGTGGGGGAAGGAAAAAGAGGTGAAGGTAGAAAAAGTTTGGGATGGAAAGAGTTAACTCTTTTCTGTTCTCCCTTTCACCCATTGTTTAGATATGAAACCAAAATACTTATATAGGTGTGAAAGTGCAAAAACTGAGTACTTTAAACCTGGTGGTATTTTTAGATTGAGCCCCAAATGCAATATTTTGTGAGAGAATCTTTAGCTACTAGAAAATACCTTATCAAGCTTTTTAACAAGTGATTTGTTTTTTTTTTTATTGACATTTGTTAAAAACTTGGGGAGAGGGGGATTAAAACAGTCTGTAGCATTTCCATCAAGGCAATAGGTAGAGTTCAGAGCTTTGTGACTGCAAAGGACTAGCAGCTGGTCACCTACAGTATTGCAATCGACTGGTCGGTTTTCTTTGCCTCAACTCTGGCAATGAAAAAGAAGTCTTAAAAATAATATTTAAAAAATCTGATGTGAAAGTGGTTGTGTTTTCCATTGTTATCTTTTTAAACAAATAGGAAGACTAGAGGAGGCTTCTGGGAGCCCTTTTTAAAAAAATAGATAGTAAGGGGGTTTTAATGCATCTTTTCCCTGAATTGCTTTTCCCCATATATTTACCAGACATTAAAAAAAAAAAAAGTAATAGTAAGTGTCTTCTGTATCATGCTTTCCGATACTTTATTTTTCAAATGGCTTTTAAAAATTGTATTTCGCATGTAAGGTTAAGTTGTAGACAAACAATTTAAAATAATCTGTCGTTCTATGAATGCCTTAAGCTTGTTCAGCAACGAAAACTAAATTATTATTTTTACACCCAAGTGTTGCAGAGATTTAACTGGAATAAATAAGACTCTCTGCAGATGCAGAGATCTGTTTGCAAAAAGCTACTTGAAGGAACTGGGTCTTACAGAGCAGTTTGGGAAGGATTGCATGGAATTACACTGAAGAATTATAATAATGAAATTGCTGTGCTAGAGAAATACTCTGCCAGCAGGCTGTTATGTCCTGTGCAATACACAGGCCACGCTTTGAGATCTTCATCTTGAGAAGGTGTATGTGAATGTGTGCTTACATCTGCAGGATTGGAGCCAGAAGCTCCAGTCATGCCAAAAATAGGCAGGCCTGGCAGAGAGCAGTTTGGGTTAGCAGATGACAGAGCAGGGTTTGGGACCTGAAATATGAAATCCAGTGTAATATACCTATGCGCATACATGGGAACTGAATATGTCACATGATGTCATGTTCCATCCTATGTATCTCTAATCAGTAAATATAGAAAGAGAACTAGACTGTGGCCCACTTATGTAAGTGCGTTTATATACAGAAAATAGGTGAATCCACCTGGAATATATTCAGCTCTATACAGATACTCATGTGAGTGTGTGTGTTGGTTGCAGGTGTAGTGCTTTATTCAAGTCAGTAGAGAAGAAGCAGATTCTAGTTCAGAGTGTGATGTCTTATTGCCTTCCAGTAGCTAGTATCTGCAGATGTGTAGACAGGCTCTGCATCTTCCTGTGCCTGTGCGTACACACGTTTCATGCATGTCAGGAAATGTGGGTAACTAACATCATATGCAAAGGGATGACAAAAATTTACAAAAATGGACTAAAATCTTTTATTGAAAAAGGCAGTTACATAAGATGTATGTTTTTGAATGAGTATAATATCTTTAGTTGGGGAAAGAAAGAAAGAAAATCTGAGTAAGTGACAAAGATGAGGTAGGCGGTGTGTATTTCTGTTATCCAGCCATCTTTGGTGTGGAAGTTGCTGTACTGATTTTATTTTTTCTTGCTGGTAGATGAGAAGAAAGACTGAAGGACACACTAGTATTTTGGACAAGTTGTGCTAACTATAAAAGTATTAAGCTTTGATCTTGGCTCTCAATTCAGTCTTAAATAAGAGTAGGTAGAAGGCTAGTTTGAAATAGCATTTTCAGTATAACACAAATAGATTGTAGTAGAGGAAGGAAAAATGGCAGGT
This sequence comes from Haliaeetus albicilla, assembly GCF_947461875.1. NCBI lineage: Eukaryota > Metazoa > Chordata > Aves > Accipitriformes > Accipitridae > Haliaeetus > Haliaeetus albicilla. The sequence continues at coordinate 18,444,277 of NC_091483.1, read as the reverse complement.
ATGTATAATGCAGATGGGGTTTTTGAAACAACACATACAGTTTGCCTGTATTACCAAAAAAAAAAACCCAAAACAAAAAAGAATTTATTATCCTTGACTTTATCCCTGGGATGGTTTTGTTCTCTTTTACTTTTTTTTGATCTTCAAGAGAATGCTGGTAGGCCACTGAGTAACAGTGCATGTGGTGTATATTAGTATACTGTTGGTAATTTTACTGCTGCTAACTTAAAATCCTCAAGGGGGAGTTAATTACAGGAAAACCTTTCTAAATATCAGCTGCATATTTTCCATGACAAGGTTTTCAACTCACATTGAACAACTCCAGAATCTGAGTTATCATTATTTACATGAGCACATTTTAGAAGAAAGTAAAATTTGTGATTTTACAATGCAGTTAAAGCTTTACAGTAATTTATTTTTTAAAGGCTTAGTTACAAGTGGCAGTTATTGGTTGGGGAGAAAGGATCATGCATAAATTGCATTATATTTTCTATGGCAAGTTAAATTTCCTTTTCTTTGTGTTTTTTGTTTGGTTGGTTTGGTTTTGGTTTTTGGGCGGCATATTTTTGTTGTTTGGATTTTTTAAGCTCAAGGCCTAAACCAAACCCAGGGTATTTGGTGGTTTGGGTTGGTTTGTTTGTTTGTTTGTGTTTCTTTTTTAGTTTTCACTTAATTGAAAAGTTTATTATTTGCAATTTCTGTGCATATATTTACTTAAACAATTTAAACTTTATATATTGCCACTGGGGAATGGCCGCCTTCTGTAAATGTTTGCAGATTAACATATTTTTAAAGTAAGCCAGGGGAACTTCAAGTACGGCAGCAATCAGAGAAAGCAACGAGTAGCGTGTTGAAGTTAGTTGGTCCTGATGTGTTTGGTGAATGTTTTTCAAAGACGGCTGGGCCACGGGCATTCTCAGTCTATTTTTGAGGAAATAGCATTTTTGTTTTCAGCTTAAAAAAAAATAATCCCCAAACAACACCTACGCTGCTGGGTTTTGGCTTTTACCACAGCAAGTGGCAACTTACGTGTAGAGGGAGCGATCGCCTCTTCCCCCCCCCCCCCCCCCGCTGCTGCTTTGAGTTTGTAATTTAAATAAAAAAGATTTCGACCTAGCGGTGCCGAGTCGAGGTGGGGAGCACCCCCCGCGCCCCCGGCCGGCCGTGGGGGCGGGGGGGGGAGGCCCTGCTCAGGCGCGGCAGTGGCAACGCTCCCCCCCCGCCCGGTTACCGTGTGGAGCGTGAAACGGGCGCTCCCGCTTAACCGAGCTTTTTTTGTTTCCTTCTCTCCCATTCCGAAAATTCAGACGTCCCTCTCGGAAGCAGGTGCGCGCTTTTCTCTGCCTCCGACCCTCACCGGGTGCCTGATATCCCCCCCCCCCCCCGCGCCTTTGTCGCCCAGGCTTGTGAGGCGCGGCGCGTGCTCTTCTGCCTCACGCCCCCCACGCGTCGTTCCCGGCCGGCTCCGTCGCTGACGGGAGCGCCAGGGATCCGGGGCTGCCGCTCCGGCGGGGCGGGAGGCCGCCCCTTCGCCTTCCCCGCTCCCGGGGAGCGCAGCCCGCCCCCAGGGGATTTTCCCCTCCGCCTCCCGCCGCCCTGCGTCGCGGAAGCCCCCGCCTGCCGCCCCGGGGCTGTGCGGAGCGGGAGCCCAGCCGCGGCCCGGCGCGGCGTACCTCACTTGTGCCGCCGTGTGGGCGAGCCCCCCCCCCGGGGCCGGCCCCCTCCCTCCCCGCCTGCCTCTCCCGCCCCGTTTCCCCAGCTGCCGCGGGTTTGCCGGGCCGAGGCCGGCCGCCCTCGGCCTGTTGCGCTCCCCCCGCCGCCGTCCCGGCGCGGCGGCGGCGGCGAGCGTGGGCCCCGGGCGGCTCCTTCGGCTCCCGGCCCGCCGGGCACCGTCCTGCCACCGTCCTGCCACCGTCCTGCCACCGCTGGCCCGCCCGGGCGTCCTCCGCGCTGTCTCTCCGGAGCGTTGCTCGGTTTCGGCCCGGCGGTGGTCCCCTGCCTGTCGGGGGAACTGTCTCTGCCCGCTGCCGCCAGAGCAAAACCGATGCTTGAACCCTGGGTTCGAGAGTCAGGTTAACGCGCCAGGCAATCGGGACCTGCCTCCAGCAGGAGAGCTCAACTTCCGAAGGAAGGCTGCAGGGGAAGAGAGGCTTGTTGAATCCTTTCCCCCTCGGTCATAAACACTCGAAGTGGAGTTAAAACGCTGCGGTGTGCTCTGGATAATTTTGAGCAGGCTTAATAGGATTAAAACTAGATGTGTCCTAACATCATAGGATTAAGACAGGTACTTCCCACAGCTAGTCCTGAACGGTTTTCTTCCTGAACTTTCATTAAAAAAAATAATAATTACACTCCTTTGTCACTGTTGCCTCTGAGACCTGACAGCACCGTGTCTCTTTCATTTCAGCTCCTGATGAGGATATACTTGTTAAAGGAAAGCAGTCCATCAAGAGTCAAGTTTTAGGAAATCAGAACTCAGAAAGTGAGATTCTCTTGGAAGGCGACGACGATATCATGTCATTCATGGAGGAAAGAGAAGTGGAGAACTTAACGGGTAACTTCAGCTATCTAATTTTCTCCTCAGCTTCTTTACTATTTAAGTTCTGATCTTCCCTGCTCTGCAGTGAATCGTGTTTTGGGATGCACACTGATAAATTGTTCCTTCCCATAACTGGGTCATTAAGATCATTTTCTGTGCACCTCAGATGCCAAGGGTTTACTTGAGGAGAGTTGTGCATTTTCTTTCTCTGGCTTTTATAATCTTCTTGCTTCTGCAGTAGCTGTCTCTATTCCAGGACACCTTCCTTAGAGAAAGTAGCTCTACCTTGAAAAGGGCTGCCTTTGTTTTTTACCTCATTCCACTCCTCAAATCATTAGACCTAGTGGACAATTAGGCAAGTTGTCTCTAACTAAAGGCTTTGGAGGACTTTATTTTTCTCCTGAGTTTACAAAATTGTACGTATTGGGTATTTACTTGGGTTTGAAGGATTTGTACACTCACTGGATTTAACTCCTTTAAAACCCTTGTCATTCCCCCATTGAAGTCCCTTCTCCACAGACCACAGTCTTACTAGACTTCACTTCTTTTTTTTCTGAAGAAGAAATAGTACTTCAGATCTTTGGACTTAATTATTTTTACTCAGTCACATGTAACCTTTGCTGATGTTTCAACCTGAGTGGAGCAGGTCCGTTTCTGTACAGTTCAAAATGTAAAAACAGAGTAACCTCCTCGGTTCAGGGACTGGGAGTTATAAAGCATCTCCATTGTTATTTGAGGAACGTGGGTTTTACAGGGAAAATGCAAACTTCTCTGTGTTCTTCAGCTTTCTTAGCTGGTATCCCATGTACATTTACTTTAGGGAAAAATGTCATTTCTTGGATGATTCCGGTTCCCTGGGAAGCTAGTAGTATAATCTTACATTGATACATGTAATACATAAGATAATTCAGTGAAATTACTGGAAGTGATTATTTATTGGCAGTTTGCTTATCCATGAACTGCATTCCACTCTAGTTTTTTTTAAAGCAAAGTTAAAAATGCAGCATAATGAAAAAAAGAAAACCAGCGTAGGAAGAGCGAAGTAAAAGAAAGTAACGGGAGAATAATGGCATGGCATTTTCTGTATGTGAATCTTTTTTTTCACTTTCTACCATGAGCTTCCTTCTCAACAGCCTTCTCCGTGTTTCCTTCTCTTTATTATTCATTCATTGGTTCGAGTAATACATTCATACTGTAATAGAGGTGAAAGGGGAGTTTAATTATATAATCTTGACAATGGCAATAGGATTAAGAAGTAATCCTCACTAATAAAGTGGTGTGGGTTAGAAATGAAGTGGAAATTGTCAGGGGTCTTCTACAGGACCTGGGCTGCCCCAGCTTCTGCAGCTGTCTGCTTGCCCTGTAATTGAATGTCTGCGAGTGATTGAAAAAATGTTATTTCTCCTCTGGATTACATGCTAATGTACAGAGGGCAAAGGGAGACAGCAAAAGAACACATAGCTGCTTATTTCATCCATTTGTGGGGGTGAGCTTTGGGAAATCATGGCAGTTCCGCAGCTATCTCATGCCCATCTGTAAACACAATGTATTTGTACGTTGGGAATAGAGGGCAAAGCTGCTCTGATCTCAGCAGAGCATCTCTTCTTTTGTCCTAGTGGCACACATTGAGATTGATGCGAGATTAAGGACCATCACCCTCCTAACAATCGATGGAAATGACAATTCATCTGAATTTTTTGTCAGTTATTCTCACGTTGATTACCTGAACGTGTGTACCTCATTTATAGATGCTTTATTAAAACAAAATTGTCTATGTCACTTTCCTATCTTCCAACTGTTTTACAAAAGTCAGATAATACTGCAGCCAAGTAACTTCATTTCCTTACCTCTTAATCAGCTGGATGACAAACCTAACCTGTTTTCTTTCTGTATGTGTTAGTTTATATAATAGGTTCTGCAGTGTCAGATCTATGCTGAACCTATTGTTTTCAGTAGTAGTCTGATTTGTCCCTGTGATAAGCCCTGTGGAGATGTGATTATTCCAATAAAAATTCATTCAGTTGGAAACCAACCCTCCGGCTGTTTACTCCCACAGTCCCTGAGCTACACTGACACTGTATGGAATCCTTGAACAATATTTAATGTGGAATCAAAAGCATCTTTAAAACATTTTCCTTAAGGTTACACAATGTTATAGAGCCTAAACAATAGATTTCTAGCATCCATGAGGGAACACTTTACAGTTAGACAACTTTGAGCCTTGACTGCTATGTTCAGCTTTGTGGAAAGCTATCGAAACTCTCCAGTACCTAAAGAACACATCTGACAGTAAGATTTTAAGCGTTCATGTGTGCACTCTCTATATTGCATATAACAGAAGGTATGCAACTCTCAAAGTTTCTCGAAAAGAAAATGCGTCTGGGTAAAAGCTATATACTGCCATGCTAAAGCCAGCTCTGGCACGTATAATGTATGCATCAGTTTGCAACTGTAGCTGCTTCAATGTTCAGCAGCACAGAGACACTGTAAATCTATTACATATGTTCTTTTCTGGGATAAAAGAGAGTTTTGCTTTTTAAGGAAGAGCTACGCTCTTTGCTTTATTTATTTTAATCTTCTAGGCTTGAAAAGCAAATAATTTGCACTCATCCTCTTTTCTGTTTTGAATATTGTTGGTGTTTTCACTCTTTGGCAGGTCCAGTTGCCCTAAGCACACCAGCTCAGCTTGTGGCACCCTCAGTAGTAGTGAAAGGCACTCTTTCCATCACTCTTTCTGAGCTCTACTTTGAGGTGGATGAAGAAGATCCCAGTTTTAAGAAAATCGACCCGAAGGTAAGAGATCATTGACCCTGAGCTCTGAGAGATGATGACAAATTACCCAAGACCTTTAATTCTTCATTCGACTTCCTTTACCTCTATTGGTCCGCAGTGTTCCTGCTTTAATAAGTTTGTGACTGACCATATATGTTATTGAACTTCACGTAGGTGACACCTCCTTTCCTTCTCCTTTTTCTCCCCCCTCCCACAATTCGACCCTAGTTGAATGTTAATTAGCTTGCTGTGAATAAAGCTCCAGGGAGGCATCTTAAATAAAGACATCTTGAATCACAGGCCTGTGTGAATACTGGAAAGTTCAACGAGGCTTTTAGCCCAAATGCTTTGTTTTACTTTCCTAATTTTATATAATGCCAGTGTAACATAGCGCTAAACTTCCTATACTTGTAAGTTTTCAGTGCTTCTGTATCGTATTATTCCATAACAGATTTTACAGGGCCTGTTATTATTTATTGTGCCTAAGCAGAAAACGTAATTGCCCTCTTAAAATACGTTTCTGAACCTACTTGCTAATTTCCACAAACTTTATTTGCTCCCAGTTACTTGATTACTAGTCCATTGTTTAAAATAAGTAACGTTAAGTAAAATTCCTATTTCAAAGACAGTATATTGTGCGATTAGCTTAATAAAGTTGCACTTGAATGTTTTCTACAGCATTACAGCAACATTTCAAAAGTATGACATGATTGGTAAATAATCTCACATCCCAATTTAAGCACAGTGGTGGGTCTTTTTTTTTTAAATATTAAACAAGGTAATAATTTCCTTGTGAAGGGGAAAAAACGTCACTGGAAGAAGTAGGGGTTTTCTGCTTCTCTGTAGAGAATACCTTGTGTGTTAAGCGCCAGTTCAGTTCTTTGTTCCTATTGAGTAAATTGCTCTTGTCTGTATTTAAAATGGCATCAGTGGGTCTGAAAGCTGGGATTATCAAATCCTATCAAGGAATAAATTTATTTTGAAAAACAATGCTCTCAAATTCTTAGAGCTAGAATTTAATATACGTAATTAACTAGGATTGTGATTTTTATGTGATACCATAAATGAGATTTAACTTTTCTTTTGGTCCTGAAGTATTTTTGCAATATTTTTGAAATTATTTCAAGCATGAGATAGCTCTTAAAATGTTGATATGCTTACTCCTTCCAGAGTGTTGGGTTTTTTTAAACATTTAATGGTAAAAAGGATATAAACATAAAATGTAAAGACAGTTTGGTATGTTACTATATTGCATTTTCCATCTGAAATGTTCTGCTTTGTATTGCATTAGCATGAGAAAACTCTACCAATCTGCATTAGTCTGCATTTTTGGTTTCCATGTTTAGCACATAGGGCGTTTGAGTACGGTTACTAATTCTTACCATTCCTGTTACATATTTTATGGGGACATTGACATGGAACATATATTCAGCTTGCTTTCTTTTCTCCTGTTTTCAACTATTTGGTAGTGGTTGTTTTCTTAACTGTAAGTAGGCATTCTGGTTTGATTATCTGAGAGATTTTATTTGGGTTCCTATAAAAGGAGGAGTTGGTTACATGAAATACAGGCTTCACCTCTTATATTCTACTTGTGATGCTACTTTAGCTGGAGGTTTTAAGAGAAAAAAAGACTTTTTGTAATGTCTTGGGGGGGGGCTAAAAATCAAATCTGAATATTTTGATTTTAAAAAACAAGGTTACAATGTAGCTTGCTTTCAAGCATTAACGCCTTCCTGCCCCACCCTCTGCTGAAGTTACTGTACCTTGATATCGGTGCCTAGAGCGGCTGTAGAAAATGCCCCTCGGACAAAAAAAAAAAATCCTAATCCGCTGTAGCTCAGAAGGCCTGTTTAATTAATGAGGCTTCACCGTTTGATAAATTTAAGTCGCTTGTATATTTGTCTAAACTACTGAAAAGAAAACATTGTGACAAGTTCCTGAAGAAAAACCTGCCGTAGAGATAGCATCAGCAGCGATAAGATCAGAGTTTATACTCGTACCCCGGGCTGTTTTCAGAAGGAAAGGGTACAGCCCCGCGGGCTAAACCCATTTTGCCAGGTGAGCCAGGATCAGCGCTGGGGGAAAGCGCTCTGACGACTCTCCGAGAAACTTGTGAAACGCACCCGGGCTTTTAATGCCCGGGGTTGAAGAGGCTCAGGATAAAGCAGCCCTGCTTTCTCCGGCGGGGGCCGGGGGTGCCCGCCTGCCGCTGGGGAGGGTCGCCCCTGCGCCGCCGCCGCCGCCGCGGCTTTGCTGGAAGTTCATTTCCCAGGCTGCGGGCGGACTTGTTAATTTCGTCTTTAACTCAAAAGACAAAAGCAACTCACATTTGAATGGCTATTTCTTTCCGGATCCGTCCACAAAGAAACGGAAGTAGTCCTTTGGGGCGAGAACTTACATTTTTACCACCCCCCCCCCCCCCGAAAGGACACGAAAACTTGCTCGAAACGCTCCGAGCCGGCTTTGAAATCTTTCGGGCGGCTCGAGCAGCTAATGCTAACGGGTTTTAAAGCTCAGAAACGCGTTCCCGCTAACAATCCGGCAAATATTTCTAAGTCGTTCTGAGCAAACTTAGAGCGAAATCTCTACAGCACGAAATACAGGGAATGGGGTAGAGCTTCGCTTTGGGCGGGGGGGGCTCGGCCGGGGAAGGAGGGCGGCGGTGCCGCGCAGGGAGCGACCGCCCGTTCGTGCGGGACCGGCTGCTTTCCCTGCGGGTTGCTGCTTATCTGCTCGTCTGGCTACGCTGCGGTGCGGTTTTATGCTGTACTTAAAAATCCGGGGAAAACAAATGTTTGTTTAAAAAAAATATCGACCGGTTGCTCTAAAGTGCATGAATTATTCAGGGTAGATCTATACTGCCTCCGTGTCAAAGTCAAACGGATAGCGCGTTCGCTCTGGGAAGCGAAAGCAAATAGCGATGAATTTTTAAAACAAAATAACAGAATACAAGCGCTCCAGATTTACCGGGAAGAAAGGAAAGCGAGCTATAAGGGAAAAAATAAAGGTGACGACCGTAGGGCAGGAAACGGCATGCTCTAATTCTGTCTAAATTCTGGCGAGCTACTGTGCGACGCTCCGTCTATTCCCAAGACTTAGAGGGGAAGCTGGAAGTCATGGAAATATAGCAGATGTTGTCACAAGCTGAACTACAGAATAGATACGATTTTTTTTTTTCTTAGGTGCACTGTTTTTCTCGAAACTAGAGGGAAGTTTAGAAAACGTCAGTGAATATGCCAAGCTAAGGCTTCGGCTAGGTGTCGCGTTTCGACTATCTTTCCGTCTCGTGTTTGCGTTTCTTTAAAAAATTTTACTTCGGAGGTTCCGAAAGCACCTACTTGCCTGCATTTAAGAACCATTCACGAGAAGTCAGCGTAAAGTTAAAGTAATATTTTTATTACTATTTGCAACAAGTCAGTCGTGGGGCACATAGTCTGACCTTGGCACCGAAATACATTTAACATCAGTAAAACTTTTTTAAAGGGAGATTTGTACATATAGTTAAATAATTTTTCACTTGGTGACAACATTCAGGCAAACGAGAGAGAATAAGAAAAGGACTATACATGGATTGGAAAATGTACCTTTTGGGTTTCGTTTTGAAGTTGCAAAAGTCCGATCGCTTCTTTTTGTGACTTTTTAAAAATTCACATTGGAGGGAGGGCGGGAGGAGAGGCTCTTCCCTTCTTCCGTGCCCGGCGGAGAGTTCATGCCGGGAAAACCGTCGGCAAGTTTTTAAAGGCCGAGCTGCAGGTGGGTGGGGGGTGGCGGGGGCGCGTTTCTCTCGCCGCCTCTTCCCGTCGGCGTTCGCGTTAAATAAAAAGTTTTTAGGCGCTGTTGTCGTTCGCGGAGGGCGCGTTTTGCGCGCGGGGGGTGCCAGCCCTATAGCTTGTCGAGGCTTTTGGGATTGGTGAGGATTTCCCTGGCTAGCCTCCAGGTCTGTTTGGCAGCGCTTTCCAGGGCCGAGTGGGGTTTGCCCTGAAAGAGGTCTAGGTTGGGCAGGAAGTAGTGGGGGCAGCGCCGGCACTGCAGGCAGGAGATGAGCTGCAGCAGGATGCCGTTGAGCCGGTCGCCCAGGCACGCCTCGTCCCAGTCGGTCTCCCGCGGGTGCTTCTCGCACTCGTACAGCAGCAGCGTCTTCATGTGGTAGTTGTTGAGGGGCTGGCCGGGCAGCTCCAGGTGCCGGTCGCGCAGCGTCTTCAGCACCGAGAGGCACTTGTTCCTGCAGCCGCCCATCAGCAGCCGGTTCTCGGCCTCGCCGAACTGCAGCACCCAGGCGTCGCTCTCGGCCGAGCTCTGCTTGCCCGTCAGCGAGTAGCACTCCTTGGAGAGCAGGTTGAAGCCCTCTGCCTTCACCTCCGCCACCCGGTTGGGGCCGGGCCAGGGGATGTGGGGCATGGGCCACTGCGCCGCGCTGCGGGGCCAGATCCCGGTGCACTTGAAGGCGGGCGTGATCTGCACCACGTACCGCTCCCGGATGCGGAGCTTCACCTCGCTGGTGTCCGCGATCATCTTCACCACGTCCCGGTAGCTGCACTTGTCCACGGCCTGGGCCACCAGCGTCTGGAAGCGGGAGCGGATCTTGCGGGCGGACAGGTAGCCCGAGGCGGTGATGAACTCCACCCAGAGGGACATGCTGCGCTTGCGGCCGTCGCTCAGCTTGAGCACGGCGCAGCCCGGCAGGGAGCCGTCGTCCACGAAGTTGAAGACGCCCATCTGGTTGAGGTAGAGCACCACCTCGAACTCGGTGGGCGAGATCACCTCCAGCCCCTCGTAGCGGGCGTCGATCTCGCTCAGGGAGCTGATGAAGCGCGGCTCCTGCACCTCCACCTCCTTCAGCACGTCCGACACGACCTTGCACACCTCCCGGATGGTCTTGGCGATGGCCGCCTTGCGGGCCTGGCAGCGCTCCGTGTAGTATTTGTTGAGCTGGTAGACCAGCTTGGCCTGCGCGGCGATCATGTTGGGGCACAGGTCCGGGCTGTACACCGGGCTCTCGCAGTACGTTGAGGGATCCAATGCTTTAGCGGTGGCTGCAGCTTTGCGGAGGGCACCAGCCGAATCGCAGACCCCCACCCCCTCCGCGAAGAAGGCGGCAGCGGCGCGCCAGCGAGAGCAATTCAAAAAATCGGGGACGACGACGAAGCACAAAGGAGCGAAGCCCAGCGCTGCCCCGGCGAGGAGGAGGAGGAGGAGGAGTGCGAGCCGCAGGCGAGCGGGACGGTGCGGGCTGGGCGGCGGCGGCGGCGGTGCCGGAGCCGGAGCCGGAGCGGCGGGCAGCCCCCGCGGGCTCCCGGAGCGCAAAGTTTTGGGTGGCGGTGGGGGCAGGGAGGTCTGCGCTGCCTCTGCGCTCAGGCGCCCACCCCCCCCCGCGCAGCGACAAAAATGCTTTTTCAATAGTTCATGAAAAAAACCCAAACAAACTTCCCCAGGACTCGCAGAAGGTCCCCGCAGAAAAGCCGGTCGGCGGCGAAGTTTAAAACCGCACACGATACGAGAGGAGGAGAAGAATGCGAGCAATGCCCAGAGCGGAAGAGTGAACTCTCTGTCTGTCTGTCTGCCTCTCTCTCTCTCTCTTTTTTTCAGTCCGTGGCACCGCCAGAGATGTGCATGAGTTTGGCTGCCGCTCTCTCAGACTGTCAGGGGTGTTGTTGATTTCCCTTTTCCTGCTGGAGGCGTTGTCTGAACCCGGCTCTGTGGCTTTCTCTATCTTTACGCGCAGACGTGTGCACTTGGTCTGTGATCTCTCATTCCTGTCCTGCAGCTCTATATAGATTTTTTGAGATAGATAGCTATATATAGGTTGGTTGTTGTTTTTTTTTTTTTTTTTTTCTTTGCACAGACTGTGTTTTATCCTGAGCGGGAGGAGGGCGTAGCTGCTGTGCCCAGGATAGCTTCTCCTCCCCCTCCCCACCCCTGGAAGTGCGCGCCGAGGCTCTCACTTTCTGCGCCTCTCCTCCTCCTCCTCCTCCTCCTCCTCCGCCGTGTGCCCGTCTCTCTCCGGCGGTGCCGGCGGGCCCTGTAGTTTATGAATGGGGCCGGGGCCCGGGCGGGGGGCGGAGCCCCGCCTCCTACAATCGCCGCCGAGCTGTCAGCGGCGCGGCCAATCGCGGCGGGCACGGCCGGCGCGGGGGCGCGCAGACGCGCCCGCGCGCTCACTCCTGCCTCCTCCCCGGCGGCGGCGGCGGCGGCGGGGCAGGGGCGCCCCGTTCACTCCGTGCTGGGGCTGACCGGCCTTAAAGCCGGGGGGGGGGGGAGGGGAGGACGGACACGACGGACACGCGGGGCTGTGAACGTCCTGCGACCCGGCGCGGGGTGGGAAAAAGCTGCAACTTCACCCGTGGCGGCTGGGTGAAGGGAGCTCGCTGATCCCTCCGCTTGCTGCGAGGAGACCTCAGCGGCAGCGCCGGTGTGTGAAGGGAAAGGGGGGGAGAGGCGTGCCGGTGCTTCACCGCAGGCATAAATCTCCTTTCGCTAATGCCGGGCTGCAGCAGTGAAAGTGAGACCGTCACCGGGGCAGAATCGCACACCTTGTTTTACTGCCCGCAGTCAGTGCCGTAGTCCCGTTAATTTAGATAAATCTCGTGCCATAAAGTTCTGCTCATCCTCCTAAAGCGTAGGATTGAGTTATTCGAAAGGAAACGATATTTTATGCAAGTTTGTATTAATAAGAATATTGAATGATTTGGACATAAAGCTGCAGCTACGTGATGCCAGTTCGGAAAGAGCAGCTCGCTCGCACTGCCGTAGCCCCCCGGGCAGTACCTGCTGCGGAACAGCCAGAAAGTGCTTCTCCTGCGGAAACTTAGGCTGGCGGGGCGACGGTTCCCACATCTTCCGTGCTCGGGCCCAGGGCTGCGTGTTTCCGCAGCGGCTTCGCCCTCCCCTGAGCCCCGCGGCCCCGCAGCGGGCACCGCGGGCCGCGCCGAGTGCGCCGGGGCTTGCGGAGCACCGAGCGGGCGGCGTGGCCGAGCCCGGCGCGGTCCCGCCGCGGGGCCCCGCTGGGCGGAGGCGGCTCTCGCAGCCCGGCCGTGGCCGTGGCCGCGGCCGCCGCGGGAGCCCGGCCGGCGCGGCCGGGGCCCGTTTACACGCGATGCGCTCCTCCTTGCGGAGCCTGGGTTCAACCAGCTGGCAGCGGTCGGGCTCGGTTTCTTGTTCTTTCCTCCTTTCGCTGCAGCTGGCTGATTTTAATAAAGAAAATCTCGCCGTCTGTTTTCCGTGTGCACTTAAATTAGAAACATGTCTTGTGCCGACCGCACCGCTGCGCGCTGGAAGAAGTAAGTACCGACGTGCCCGGCGCCGGTGGGGCTCCGTTCTCCCCGAGGAGAGGATCGGCTCGTTGTTTCCCCCGGTGCCGCCGGGGCAGTCCGCGCCCGGGGGTGGGGTGGGGGCTGTCGCGCCTGCCCGACGCTCGGCGGGCCGCCGTGCCCGGGTGCTCGGCGGGGGCCGGGCGGGCGGCGGTGTCAGGTGTCCCGGCCGGGCCCGGGCCCGGCTCCGGCCCCGTCGGGAGGGGCAGACGAGCCCAGGGAAGGCTCCGAGGAGGGCAGCTTCGGCGGGGTGGGGGAGAGGGGGCAAAGCTGCGACGAGGGGAGAGTCGCTGGCTGGCAAAGGCGCCGGCGCCGCCGCTCTCGCGGTCTCTAGGCGTCCCGGGGATGCGCGGGCTGGAGCGGGGATCTCCGCCCCGGGGCACGGGTAGGTGCCCGCGGACCTGCCCCCCTCCCTGGGCCCCGGGCCGGGGGCCGCGGCCGGACCCGCTCGAGGCGGTCAGAGGCCCCTTCCGTGCCGCCGGGCCGGGCGCCAGCACCGGGCGGGCATCGTTGTGCTCGGCCCGCGCGTCTCTTCGGGGCTCGGCTGGCCGGGCGGAGCTGCGAGGGTCCTGCGCCTCGTCTCCGGACGCCCTCCGGCAAGCGGAAGAGTTAGTCAGAGCTAGGGGCCCCCGGTTCACACGCCCCCACCGGCGCGGACCGGGGCGCGCTCGCAGCCGGTCTGCCTCCCCGCAGCCCGGCTGGCACTTCTCCCCGGTCCGGCGAGGGGTTCCGCACGTCGACCCTCCGAGCAGTGGCGGGCAGGGACGGCTCCGCGGGGTTTCGCTTCCAGCAGAGAGCGGGGAGCCCGGGAGTTTGCCGCGGCCGGGGCGCGGAGGAGATGCCGGAGCCGTCAGGCGGCCCGGGCAAGGGTGGGGGGACGCGCTTTGCTGTTTTCAGGGTAAAAGCAGAAGGAGGGGACGATTCCCCTCCCATCCCACCCCCCCACCCCCCCGCCCGGTAAGGTGACTAATGATGAAGCGTTACTAGCGTTCAGATTTAAAACAATTCATTACCAATTTTCCTGTCTGAGGTTGAAGCTCTAGTAAATAATAAATCAGCTAAACAAAAGCCGACTTTAATTTATTGCCCCAGCGCTAATTAGAAACATCATTTGAGCAATAAACTTAAACACTTCCAGCAAATAATGCACGTGAAACCCTTCTCTCCTGTGTCTGGGCGTTTGTGGCCGCGGTGCATTAAGACCAGCTTCGTCTGTGGCGGAATTTGCTCTCGCCGGGATGAATAATTGAAGGGGGAACAGGATCCGAGGAGGCTATAATTGAAGAGCCCTTGTCACCTCTGCTTTTATGTATGTTAGCGTAGAAGTCCATCAGCAGCTCCTTGATGGTGTATAAAACGAAGTGGCAGCCCCTCCAGCAGCAGGAGATACTGTATTCCATTAAAAAGACCGTGTGCGTGTGTGTGCCGCGGAGAGGGAAACTCTCAGGGCTAAAAGCCACTTGAAGTCTTCAGACCGATTGATCTGTATTCTCTCGTTATAATCCGTCTCATCATACTTGAGTTAATGAGGCAGGGGCGGGGGTGATCTGATGGTCCTTGACAAATTCATTAGGGAGGCTGCGGGACATTTTATTTGACTGTTAAACATCGTGTTTGTTTGGTTTAAGCAGTGCCAACATCAGCATGCCGCTGCCTGGAGCAATAGTGTTTTGTTAGCAAGGGCTTCTGTAAAAAGATACTGGAAAGGGGACTCGGTGTGCAGAGAGGGTTTGCTCTTGCCTTGGCTCCTCCTGCCCCCTCCCTCTCGGTACCGCGGGGAGCCCGGTCTGGCGTTAAGTCCAGGCGTGTATATGTGGTATGTGCAACGGTATTTTCTTCACGCTAAGGATGGCGAAGGAGCAGCGAAGGGCTGCTATTAAATGTGCAAAGGCTTTTTTTCCTTCTTCTCCCCCCCCCCCCTTTTTTTTTTTTAAGAGAACGCTATGTATTTGTATCAGCCATTAAAAAACAGCAACAGAAGAAAACTGGAAAACAACTCAGAGTTTTAGCAAGAAGCACACAAGTTTCTTACTGTGTTTTAATGTAGCATACTTGTATTTGCTTGCCCAACCAGCTTCTCAAAGTGGCATACATTACATATTTCAGAGCTTTTTTTGTTCTGAACGGTGTATTTTAAAGTTTCCATAACGTGCTGCTGATACAAGGTGTAATTTTTAAGGCAAATCAAAGTTTAATCAAATCGACTTGAGGCCGTTAAAGGATTTCTGCCAAATCTGCCCTTCTTCTCTCCCTCTCCCCTCGCAGAGAGGAGGGGGAAAAGTGAATGCAGGAACAGGTGCTCCCAAAAGGGATAAGAAGTATTTTTATGAATAGCATATGAAATATGTATGTGTACGTATACGCTTTGTTCATGGCAGCTGTGTAGATGAGACCCAGTTAGCGTTCCGTTATTTTCTAGTAGTTGGTTTCCTCTCTGTCCTTTCATTTAAGGGAAACAGTTTTGGCGGAAAACAGAATAATTAATCTTCTCATGGAACCTAACATCGTAATATTTTTTTCCCGGAGATCAGTCTTCAAACATTCTCAGCTTTAAGTGCTTTGTAGGACTCTGCTTCCATTTATAGAAGAACAGTATGGGAAAAGAGCTAGTGCCCTTTGCCTGTCATTTTCATACATTCCTGCACTGCTGATGGAGCTTGAACTGCTGCAGGGAATGTATGGATTTGAAAAGAAATGATTCAGTAATGCATGTTGCGTTCCTCCACAGCAAAACCGGGTTAATAGTTACAGTAAATGCTGCTATGGGTTTGACAGATAAAATTCTGTTTACATTCAATAGCATACACTGTGTACCTTTTCTCGAAAGTCATGGCTCGGCTTTACTATCTACCGATCTGTTCTAAGGACTGTGTTTATGAAGTTAGTTGATAGCGTGCACTGGGGGAGAAAAGATGGTTTCATTTCTACACACGTCATTAATGCATCTCATCAGTTAAGAGTGTTGCATAGATTTTGTACTTTTTTCCATGAAGACTGAATGGTGTGGTAATTAAATAATTTATACAAGTTTCTAAGTCACCCCTAGCTTTCATTTCTGTAGCGGGAAAGGGGAGGGTTCCAACTACCCTGTTAAGTACCTTATTTTAGCTTTCCTATTCAGTCTCAAAATGTGAATGTGTTCATATTCAGGTGTTTAACCATGAGCGATGTGCAGCTGAAGGTTTTCTCTAATGCTTTGAATCTTGTATTAAAGGTAGCGTTTTCTCTTTTCTCATCATGACTGATGGAGACTTGTTTTAGCTGTAAGATTGCTTTGGATACTAAATACTGTTTTCTAAGTTTGCCTTCAGTAACTTGGCAATCAGGGAAAATCAGACACGTGCACTAGAAAAGAACATTTCTAGTGCTTCTGTAGCATTTTCTTGTTGGTAAAACTTCTTGCCTTTTGTTTTGTTTGGGTGCAGTTGGGGTGGGTGCATGCTGTTTTATCCAGTAGAAGTAACCAAATTCATGTGTGTTGGCTGGTCTTTATTTACAATAATTGATTAATTGCATTAATAACATCGATTTTTAAAAGTATGAAAGCATGTAATGTACTAGGATTTTGTCAACTTGACCTCTGGTTGAATGCAGTAACACTGCTTTGCTTGAGAAAAATGTGAGGTGGGCTACAGAGATAATGTCTGGCTCTTCAAAATGCTGTGAGGTGAAATCAGCACTTCCTTCAAAAATATGAAAATTACAAAGATATTCTAAGCAAAGTCAAAGTTCTGGAAATTCAAAAAATCCATTTGCAGGCGTTTGGCTGTAACTGTTCTTTTTATCAGAAGCTGCGTGATGATTGCTGTGTTTATTGTCTTAGATGTTCACATATCTGTGCATATGTGTAAATAATCATGCCAACAAACAATAGCCTGCGTGGTTTTATTGGTTGGATGATTATTTTAAAGATCAAAAACTTCATGCAGCTAGCCAAGATGAAGCATATTTATAAGTTAACCTGGAATTCTCTAAACTGTACCCTTTAAAATGGTCAATTTCTAGCTCCAGAAGTGAAAGCTTCTCGTTTATATGCTTACATTTTAAAAAATGCCTTCTCAAATATCACGAATAGCAATATGAAATCCTCTGCTCCTCACCACCACTGTACAGGTTACAACCTTTCTGTGAGTTTCTGTGACTGCAATTTATAAGGGGAAAGGGTGTTGCGGGAGGAGGGAGCACAAGGGGCTCAATCTTCTAGATAGCACTGGTGACCAGCATGGAATATATCAAGGTGCTTGCTCACGCTCTCCTCCCTGTATTTTAAGATGATTTTGTTCTGACTTTGGATCCAGTAGAAAAGGCACGAAATTTTTATTTAATTAAAAAAAAAAAGTTTCCTGTTTGAACAGTTTTCTAAGTGTTCCCTCATTCAAATATCATACAGTTTAAATGCACAGTTAGAGCCCTCTACTTTTCTGCATATTGTACTTCATTGAATTTTTATCCTCTGAAAGTACTATGTTGACATAAAAGTAGTGTATTACTAGTTATAAAATCATTGCAGGGGTTTTGTTGCTGCTTCTAATGAGAGAATCAAATCATAGCTATTCCTATTTTATATCTTGCTGTGCATATCTTATTTCAAAATAACTGCTTCATGATAATATGCTGCTCTCTTTTTAGTTTTCTTATGAATTAGGTAAAACCTGTGTGCAAAATAGTTCAAGGTACCATCTCCTGTAGCTGGGAAGGGAAAACTGTATTGGCTCAAATAACGTATAGAAGCCATCTGCATAGTTTAACTGAAATAATATTTGGTGATCTAAGGGATGGAAATTGTTCCTTTTCTTTAACCATCTGAAATAAAACTAGGATGTAAAACAGCTGTCTTGGCCTATGGAAATCAAGGTTCTGCCAGTCTGTTTCTTTTCTTCATTTTCTACTTCTATCTTCCTTTATTATCTTTGGATCCCAAGGAGTCTTTCTTATTTTCTAACTGGTTTTGTCTGCAACAAGGGGCTGGGTTGGTGGGTTTAAATAGCCTTTGGATAGAGTGAAAAATCTTTGATCTATGGCTATGACTGCTTCCAAATGATTTGCTTGCTGGGACTGGACACTGTCCATGCCCTTTCACTTCACTATCAGATAGGCACACAAAAAGGACTTGACATGCTACCAGATGCATAGTTAATCATTGCATTAGGTCTGTAAAGCGGTCCATCCAGACTCAATTAGGTCTACCATTTTTAACTAGTGTTTGCTCTGTAGTTTGTTTGGAGTACAATATTAATTCTAACTGCTGTTCTGTTTATTTAAAAGTGCTTTAGCACAGTTCTATGCTTCTATTTTCAAGGAGTCTTCTCAGCATTTGTTCCATTTTACGTATATTTAGAACAGCTGAGTGTTACAGTATAACAAATATTATTGCAGCATAACGTATTATCTGAAGCTTTAATAAAAAAGTTTTTGTCTTTTCATAATTCAGCTGTTTTGCTTTCTCAATACTGATTTCTAAAAGTGCATTTGAAATAAGCTAAATACAGCGACTGGCATGTATTGAGGTGGTGTTCAGAAGAAAAGCTTACAAGGGTATCTAGAGGTTTGGAACCGAATCTTAAACTTTGAAAATCAAATGGCAGCAGTTTTCCTATCACTTATTTACCTAAGAGCTCATTCTTATATCTGGCACTGCATGCTTTTGTGTAAGAAGGATATTAAAGGTGCAGGAGTTAAAAAGGTTCAGCTGTAGGGAAAAAACATTAGGTAAATTATTGCTCTGAATCTTGCCTGGGATTTCCAGGAGTAGTTTGTATATTTACATTAAAAGTTATTAACCGTATGCACTGAATAAAGTGCACTGAAAATTCCTAGCATTCTCAGAGTTTCAAAAAAATAATAATAATTGTAGTTTGTAGAGACAGCCGGTCCTTTCATGGTATGAAGAAGCTCGAGTGTTCAAATTGTATCAATTGTTTTGCTCGCACACGCTGTGGATGTTTCCCAGAAATGCTTATATTAAGGGTCGTGGGCCTATGGAAGCAGGAGCATAAAAGGGCATAAAACCGTCATTGCTTGAGAATTGATATATAAGAAAGGAGCACTAATCACAGAATTTTAAAATACTTTCATTTGGTTTTAATCTTTGACTTATTTATTTAGGAGGAAAGGAGGAGCAAGGCATTCAGCTATTAAGCTTTTCTTTTTTAAATCTACATATAGTTACTAAAGCTATTGTATTCAGCTTGAGAATATAGTTCAGCTTTCACTTTAGATCTGAGATTTCTTGCTTTAGTTCTTTGCTTCATGGTTCTCAATATTCTTTGAAGGAGGGCAGATGCATTAAAACGTAACATTTATCATTTGGTTGTAGGCACAGGGATATTCAGATGTTGCTAATGGACTTCCAAGATAAAGGATGTATGAGTGAATACTACTGAGAAGTGCCAGCTAGGGCTCTCCAGGGATTTTTAAATTATTTATGCCTACCTGCTGCTCCAAAGTACAGGTGTGTGCATGTGTATAATCCATTAATGATTAGTATTCATGCATAGAAGTATGCAACGGAGAATAAGCCTAATGTGAGAGTCCTTGACAGGCATAGGCAGGTAGCCTTTCCCCATTCATCATCTCTCTTGGAAGTTCATTCTAGCTGGCATCTGAATGCCAGCGCGCCTATGAAGGGAAATTGTTTATATGTACTTTGTGGGTTTCCAGAGTGCGAACTTGAAAGAAAGTGGGACTTGAAATGCACAGTCATTTGTGAATTTATGTTTTATCTCCCTTCACTTGAAAATTTATGAGGAGAGTGACTTAGGGTGCTTGCGTTGTGTGTTCCAGGGCTTGCCCCCACTGATAACACCCTTGTTGGCGTGAAAGTGCAATGCAAATTATGACAGTTACAACCTTCTGTTTTGTTTAACCTGTCAGTGGATTTCCTGGCTCAGTGCTGAGGGCAGTGGCGTGTTCAGCTAGTTCCATATTCACCTAAACTTAAAAGGTCAGGTTTCTACAGGCAAGCCTAGTCAAAGCCTAATTGATGAGGAGGGCAGGGGGACAGAATTTACTGTTCTGTTGGCTAGTTTCATATCGTTAGGTTGTCCTGAAAGCATCAGGCAGTCACAGCCCCTTTCATGTAAGTGCTGACCCTAGACAGGAGCTGACAATCAAAGGAGGCAGCCACAGGAACCAGTGCAAGTAGGCTATTGATTTTTCAGTTAGGTCTAAGTAGTTTGTAGTATGGGTAATGGGTGACAGAGGCAGGTATGTCATTATCAATGAGCTCCAGAACAGTAGCGACAGCCCCCTCTCATATTTCCTTCAGCACTGACAGTATGCATCCAGCAGTGGTCAATAAATCGCCCAACCTTTTACTGACAAGTGACTTGGAGGTGGGGGTGGAAGTCAAAGAGCTAAACTTCCGTACTTGAACTTGATGTGGATGCGGAGCAAGGATCTCGACATCTGCGTTCCTGGCTTCTCCGGCAAAGAGCCGAGGAGAACATAGAGAACAAAACAATGGTGGATGTGCGGCTGGGGAAGCTTAACTTTATTTTATGCCCTCTAGAAAGTCAAAGTTTTTCTCGAGATCGAGTAGAATAGCTTACAACGCCAGCTTTCTGTATAAACGTGGTCTGGTTCAGTAGTTAATTTAGGTTACCATGGCAGGGTTTTGTTTTTACTTTAGTATTGCTCTGCATTTAATCAAGGTTATACTGCCATAGCAGTACAACAATCACAGTCTGCCATTCAAAACGCGCTTTTAATTCCTAGTTTCCTCTTCTTAAATTTCATATTGGAGACTATTTAAAGATACTGGAGCTTTCTTATAAATCCAAAGTGCTAGCAATACAGTTTCTGTTCGGACTACCAATGCTGTTTTGGGTCAGTAGTGGAGTACCAGTACTTTAGGAAGCTGAATAAAGTTTTTATTACTTGGATTTTACTAGCTGTGGTTTCTGAATTTAATAGAGGTAGATCCAAATTTTAGCTTTACACTTAATTAAATTCTGAAAGATATTGGGAGAACGTAAAATTTGTAATAAGTGGTGCTTTTTGGTGTGGGTTTTTTTTTTTTAAATATACTTGTATGGAAAATCAGTTAAATGAACTCAAGTATCTTAATCTCAATCTCCTGAAGTTTTCTAATGTTGTTACTTTATTTGAGGGATGTAAGTTATCTGCATTTTTTCAGAAGTTGGAATTCAGTCAGGTTTTATGCTGCGCACAGATGTTAACAAA
Organism: Haliaeetus albicilla; assembly: GCF_947461875.1. Taxonomy (NCBI): domain Eukaryota; kingdom Metazoa; phylum Chordata; class Aves; order Accipitriformes; family Accipitridae; genus Haliaeetus; species Haliaeetus albicilla. Next base: position 18,423,475 of record NC_091483.1, on the reverse strand, counting down.
GCATATGCTTATAATTAAAAAAAATCTTTAGACAAATTGAAATAAAGCAGAAGAGTAAATGTTTTGAAAAACTTCCTTAAAATAACTCATTGCTATGGTATCTTGTTCAACAATGTTTGTAATGTTACACAGAGCAGGAATCTGAGACTGTGTATGTTGAATAGCTGCAAACTATCATACGTGACTGAAACTTTTTCATCTGCCTGCAGCAGCTAAAGCCGTTTTCTTCGTGGCTGGCTTTTTAACTGCAAGAGCAGTGTTGACACAGACTCAAGAAGTGAGGTTGAAATTTATCACTGGATTATGACATCCTTTATTAAATATTTGTATAAGCTAAAAACCCAAGTACCTGTATATTTGAAGCAGTTATAAAATTAATTGGTTATAAAAATCTATTTAGATGTTGTTTTCATTGCCTATTGAGCAACGCTTGGAAGATGGGCTGGCTAGCTGTCTTCCAGAGGAAAAAAATTTCAATTAGTTGGATTGAAGGTGTGCTGGGTTGTTTGAGGCCTTTGGTATTTAATGGGAGTTTTTCCTCTGTCAGCAGCTACTCATTTACTACATCTTGCAGGGCCTTTTTTTTCTGTTAAACTAGGTAAAAAGTACAGCCATGCAGTCTGAATCTTATCTTTTCTTATAAACAGGTACAGCATCTTTTACTGCATTTTTAGTGTTGCTGGCATGTTGTGTTATTGCAGAAACGTAAAAAGGAGCTGCAGAAAGGCGACAAATTAAATTTTCATGAAAGAAAACCCTAATCAGCAGTGACAGGGTAAGAGAAAGATGATTGCCACTTGGTCATTGTGGAGAGGCACTTAGACTTGGTGTCAGTGCTTCTGTTAATGATGACTAATGTCTTTCTCGGAGAAAACGCACGCTCAAACATAATGCTACAGTCCAGAGAAAGAACGGAGAGATAGGCACTATTAAGGAAAAAGGCTGTGAATCCTAAAACAAAAGCTCAGGTCTTCAGATAAAAAGGCTACAGTGTTTCTGCAATGCCAGAAAACACAGCTGTAAAGCTGTTCTTGTTTCACTCTTTAAGCAAAATAATAATAATACTAGTAATAATAATAATGGATATACACGTGTGTATTATGTGCTACCTAGTATCTGCTGCTTTAATTAAAAAAGAAGATGGAGATGGCACTGACATGTAAGCACACTAGTCAGAAGTAAACAGTCACATTTTATTCCTCTTCTGTTAATGAAGCTTGCTTTTTTTAAAAGAACAAAAGCTGCTGCGATACATTCTTTCCTAAGCACAGTGCTATGTTCTGAATAAACCTTTCACAGTCAAATGTAAAATGACTCAAAAGACCTTTTCAAATCTTGAAGCTTTGGCTGTTAGGTGTATTGGCAAAAAAGAGGTGGCATGTGTCATTTCTTCAGCTTTTCCCAAAGTGAGACCTTTCAGAAGGGCATTTGCAATGCTTGTCATATTTTTTCATATACATCTTATTGGCCTGACAAGTCTAGAGGACCATGAGAAAACAGATGTCATTGCATTCAGACAACACTAATTACTCTGGGATTTTTGCAGCCTCAGTGCCTGCATGTAACTGTCGATTATGACTGTTTATGTGGCCTATCATGGGTACACGTTGCACATTCAGATGGTACCACTAGTCTTTGTGCTTCCTGTTACCACACAATAAGATGTAAAAATCAGCAACAAGCACCACAATAAGGAAACGCCTTAATGTGTGACTTTTATATGTTTAAAATGCATTTTTTTAAAGATTGCTTTCACATTTGTTATTAAAGTGCTTTAGCGTCTGTTTACTAACTGTAGTGCAGTGCTTTAGCTGTCAGTTTTCACTGTTTCTTTATGTTGCAGGCTTTACTTTTCTGCAATTGTATAAACGCGATATGAAAAGTGCTGATTGACCCAGCATTTCTCAGAAATTTCCCATGTCTAACCTTCATACCGAACTGATAGATTTTTCTAATATGACACAGTTTGTGTTAGAAACCAACAGTCTTATTCTCTTACAAACTGCATTGCTGATATTTTCTTTGTAAAATTTTCTTAGCGACTCTGTCATTTCAGAATCCATTCTTCCTGTGTAGCAAAAACTGCTGCATGATTTTTAACACAAGGTTCAAACGATGGTCACGTCATGGCCTCGCTTTGTATGTCCTCTTGAATTTTGGTGCATGTTTCATAAGCAGAACAACCAATGTTAATCACAGATTGGAAAATAAAAGCTCCAATAATGTAACTTCACATGCTGATGAAGCAGAAATAGAAGCAGCTTTATCAAAGATGTATGATGAGATAAAACTGCAGTCTCTGCTGTACAGTTATAGTAATTATGACTAATGAACCGTCCAGTCTGGATGAAATGGCATGCCCACAGGGACTGTGGCCAATCAGTTGTGACTTATGCAAGCTGAACAAAACATTGATGGTGTTCCAGATTCCGTATGAGAGCAGGAAGTGTGGTCTTTGTTTGGAACATCAGCTTTGTCGAGTTATCTGCAAGCAGTTTAGGAATCAGCGGCATTAGGAAATAAAGTCTTAAGAGCTAGGGTTTGCTGAGTTTTAAAACAGGCATAAAGAATTACAATTTGCCGTGACCAAATATACCTGAATAAAAAGCCCTGCGCTGATGGCACATTCCTGATGCAATATACTTCAGAGCTGTTCTGATCATCTTGCTAATCTAAGTCACTGAAAGCATGTTATATTTTAATATGCCGAATTCAGTGAAGGTGAAAGATCCAAAACTTGCGAATATAAGGCTATATCTATTTAGGCTTACTGTGGTAATTTATTTTTTAACAAATTTGTTTGAGACCTGATACTTCCATTTTAATTTTGAAGCACTCCGCATTTTAAACCCATCCATAATCTGTAACTAAAAGAAGACAGGTACTTCATAGTGTTAGTACCTGAAAGACAATTTCTTACAGTAAGAAGGTTAATTCATACAGGCAACATAAGATGCAGTTCCGGTATGTTTTGACAATGTGTAGATTAGCAGACTAATAATTTTGTGAAGCTTCTTTTTATGAAAACAATGTGTGTAGCTGTAAAAAAGAAAAAATATCAAAATTCTGAATGCTAAAATGCAGATTATATGGTATCTTCTGAAGTGAATTGTAGGATAGCAGCACAGCACAAAGAATACTTTTCTAAATATAAGTTTGTGCTAAGTTGTTTAGGCTCAGTCTGGAAGCAGTTGTGGATCAGCCAGTTTACTTATGTGCAAATGTTTGAAGGATTTGGGAGTAAAATGATCAACACATTACAGATGTTAGCGATACATTGCAATCAACTTAGCATTTTGCCTGAATCCTTCCAGAAGGCTAGAAGGAAAAATTATGTCAAAAATGAATTGCAAACAAACTATGGGAAAAGTAAGAAAAAAAACCCAAACAAACCCCAACCTTAAAACATCTAGAACAAAGTTAAAGCATTATTTTACAACCCCCCCCCCATTTTAGACTGTTTTGCTCTTTAAAATTAGTATATATTATTCAGGAAGATTCAAGACACGTTGATTCTTAAAGCACACCTGAAATTAATACATTGTTGTCAAAGAAATTGGCAATTAAAGACTGGCCTGCCTGAAATCTGAAGTCATTACTGGTCTTTTGTATTGCTTAATAGAAAGGTGGATAGTGATTTGACTTATCTATGATTTTTCTGAAACATTTTTTTTCCTGAAATGGAGGAAATCACAAGCATATCTCCAGTTATTTGTCATCTTTTATTCTGAACAAACCTTGAAGCGCTGTTAGATGGGGATTCAAGTAGATTTTTAAGTAAAGAATTTCTATTAATCCAGCCGTTAGACATGTGATTAAATTATTTAACTCAGTCTATTTGGGGGAAAAAAACCCCAAACAAAACTAACAAACACCCCCCTCCCCCCCCGAATCTCTAAAACAAACAAACAAACCCATCTATACTAGAAATCTAAATTAGCTTACCACTTCCGTTATTTCTGTTTTGGAAGTGTCCAGAGATACTGCAAAGGACCTACTAAGAATCAGAATCCTTTTCTTTTGTCTCTTACAGAAAAGCATATTGCATTAAATATTGCAAATATGAAAATATTGTATGCGATGAAGAATGTTGATAAGTAAATTCCTCTGAAAAATGACTACATTTTGACTATGCTAAATAATTAAGGGTAAGATCTTTTGGAGACTGTGGCACTCCTAAGTATGAGTCTCTTCCACAATGTCATTTCAGAATCAATAGAATGCAATGTATTATGTACATTATCAAATTTTACTGCATGAAAGGTTGCATTATGATCACTTCTATTTAATGATTGTATTAGGATTGTGCCAATGAAGTCAGGACTGAATTTGCTAGATGATGTACAAATGTACAAAACTCATTTTTGTTCCTCCAAAGAGTTATTTTTTAAAAGTAATGGATTTAAATATATATATATGTTATAAGAATTTTTGGAAGAAGTATTTATCTGTATTAAGTTGAAGCAATAAGTTTTAGGTTGTGTTTTTTTAGGAGGCCTCAGTGTGTAGTTCTACCTTTTTCTTATGAAATCATTGGTAAAATTCCTACAAATTTATGCCAGCATGTAACAGCATTTAGCTTATTTAGGACATCCATTGTTTTCACTTTGTTACCCTCTACAGATCTGAACACATTACTGGTGTTCAACAAGTTGTGCTTATTTTAAGTAAAATACCACATGGAGTTGTAGATATTCAGTATATGTATATGTTATGTAAATTAAAATTGGGGAGCGTTGGATCTCAAGGATTTAATTTTATCTTCATGTTGCTATGTATGTACCTTATGTATGTACATAAGGTACCTTGTACATTGTTAGTTATATTTGGTAGCCATCTTTTTATGCAAGAGTGGCTCAATCTACTTTTGTTCCTGTGTGCAACTTCCGAAGTCTTTGGAAAGATAGGGCTTTCTTAGGAAGAGTAAACTGTGTTTAGTATTTGAAATTGGAGAGCTGGTGTTCTTTTCTAACTGTGTAATTTGCATCATAAACCAGCAAAATTCAAAGATGGGCTTATTGCGGACTGATTCTCTTATATAAATTCGGAATTGTGTAGATTCCTTACACCTTGAAACTTGTTAGCTATTTTTGGTGTCTTCTTTCCCACCACAAATTATATTGACGATATGCGACGATTTGAGGACTGATTATAAACTATTTCTGTGCTGGTTTAAATAGATTTTACTCTTGTCTTCTACTTCTTAATCTCCCAGTGAAATACGTTTTCTGTTGTTTAGGTATCTTAGGCTGACCAAATGGTGTAACGACCTGCACTCTGAGAAAAAGAGAATTTAATGGAAACTTGTTTTGAAAGAGCCTTTTTTCTAAAGAAACTTCTGGACTGATTTCTGCTCTCTGCTAGCACAGAAGTATGGGAATTTTTCACTGATGGGAAAATTGCTTCCTCCTATTCTTCAGAATATTCTTCCTGCCATTTCATTTTCTCATTTGAATTAAATCAAGGCAAATGATGAGTTACTTGCTTAGTGGCCCCCGTCCCCACATCTGCTACATAGCAGGCAGAATGGAAACCTTCAGTTTCCCCCTGTTGTGCTAGGATTGGTTTTGGTTACATGTGAGCTTGCTCTGCTCTCCAATATTGGAACGTAAACCTGAAATGTGATTTCTTTGAGCTGCTGGGAATGTTTTCTGCCTCAGTCTCTTGGCAGATAAAAAATGTCTATCAGTTTTTGACTAAGATACCTTTTGGCTAATGATTTCAGATGTTTTCTGTATGTTAGGGATTCTAGACCATAAACTTTCATGTTAGAGTATGCATGTTGACTGGTGGTTATGGCTGTAGGAGTAAATCAATCTTCTGATTTGGGAGACAAATTGAAATAGAAAATTGCTCTTCAGTGCAGGAAACTTATTTGGCATTCAGTGCAAGGGAGAGCAACTGTGTGGCTGCTTTAACTTCTTCTGGCTTGTAATGATTATTACAAAACAGAGTTGGTCAGTCCAGCATGTGCTGGCTTACCTTATCCATCCCAAATATATCCCTAATTAGTCTTATGCTTGAGGCAGGTGTAGGAAAAGCTGATGAAATTGTGATTGTGTTGGCTTTGTCTAAGATTTTCCTTGTAACAAGGTATCTTCAGTTGCCCATTTAGGGATGACTTGTCTTATTTGCAAAGTTCTGGCAATGCAGGGGAAACCTTTTGAAAGATTTAAGATTTGCCTCCCGTTACTCTTGGTCTGGATTCTAATCTTACCTGTGCTGATCTAAATCCACAATAACTCATTTAACTGAGTTGTATTACATTGTTATAAAACGAAGAAGAGCCTAGCAGAGTCAGAAAGAAACGATTTTCCTATTATGTCAATTTTGAGATTTTTCTTCTGCTACCCCTGGAATAAGGTGACAAGTCAAAACTTCAAAAAATGTATGTGAACTAGTGGTATTTTAAAAAAAAAAGTAAATTTAAATATTTTCTTTTATTTTGACCTCTTGGCTTTAAGTATCAATCACCTAGCACTTTCAGGGAGTGTGACAGTAATAGAAAGCAATGATCAATAACCTCCAAAATTTAACTAAGCAGTCAAAACCAAGGCATTTTTTTGAATCTCAATGCTTGTTTTGTTTGAGAACATTAACATATCATTCTTTTTAAAAGCAACTTTGAAACCTTTCCTCCACCCGGTGCTGAGTTTGACTAATAAAAAGTAACATTTCTCATCAGCAATTTCTACTTGAATTGGTATACAATGGTTTGATTGGTATACAGTTCCAACAGTGAATCTATATCTATATATATATATATGTATCAATGAAAATTATATTTCAGAATTTTTTTACCATCTCTACACTTCAGCACTTGTATGTTGTGTTATAGGTATTTCTTTTTCAAGGGTATCCACCAAGATATTTGCAGATACTATTCTGTTGCTTGTTAGAGTCTGGCTTCCAGATATTTTTGTTGTTCTGCCTCCTACCTCTCTTCCACTGTTTTTAGGAATCATGTTTAACATTTAATGTTTTTTATTTCTGTTTGATGTGAAACAAATCTTAAGATCCTATGCTCTCCTGTTGCGTGTAGCTAGGTGTTGCTTTTCTTTTTTTCCTAACCCTAATCTAAAAAAATAAATATCATTCCCAATGTATAATATTAATCTTTCAGAAGTTTTTCCTGTACTGGAGAAAATAAATAATTAGAGATAGGTAAGAGGTGAATGATATGTAGGTATAAATACTCCGTAGATTTAAACATGCTGCATGGCAACTCTAGGTCTCTTTTGAGGTAGTCATGAAAACTTAAATTGTGTGCCTCATATATTTAAGGCCAGTGAGCCTATATGATTTTATTAATGTGCTATAAATCTTATATTCACGAGCAGTGTTTACTACTGTGCAGTATATTTAAAAGAAAATTTATGCCTCGCTGCAGAAGGAAGGTAGGCTAGTGAAAAAATACAAGGGTGGATCTCAAACATTTATCCAAATCTGACAAGTATTTGGAAAGAATTTACTCCTGTAAATTTCTGCTGAGAGCAAATGATACGAATTCTAGCCTTGATTTTAATAAAATCCATAAATATTTATTTATGCACGCACAGGTGAAACAGGGCATGTCTTTTGTCATTGTCTATACACAAGAACCTTGTATGTGTTCCTGTATGACACACTCTGGATCATGGGATGAGCTTTTAATTCTGTTTTAAAATGGATCATTCTTCATTTTAGAGTACTATCTAGAAGACCTTACTGGAGACCCTGGCAACTTATCTGAAGGAATAGCGATTTTCTTGGTGAGGCACATCTTGGCACTCTTTGGCCACATGCATCTTTCCCTGCATAACTCCCTTCTTCTGGACCTGACAGTATTCCCTAAGCAAAATGGATGGGTTGTTACACTAACTCAGTGTGTAAGTTAGGATGAGTCACAGAAACTCAAGACAGGTCATTTCCCACTTAGAAGACTGGTTTGATCTTCTTTTGGTAAACGACTTGTGTTTTCCTCCTTTATAGCACCTAGGAAAACTCTTTCTATGGTCTCTAGGGAATGGCAGGAAGTTATTGCAGCTGTGATTCACACCAGTAGTGAAGCTGCCTGCTTGGAAGTTACTTGTCTAGTGCTGTTGAAAGGGCAGTGGTTATTTCACCAAGGAAACATTTTTTATTCGTGTGGGTACATTGTAGATTGCACAGAAAAATACAGTTAATGTACCATGCATAACCTTCCATGCCCCTTAAACTTGCACTTCCACCTTGCGGTGGTTAAAATATTAGTCAGCAATACTAAACAGATTCTCTGGATGCCTTAAGAGCTCTTAAAAGTTTTGTTACGCTCTTTATGCTTTTCTACTCTTTATAATTAAATATCAGGTTCTCATGCCATTTAAAAAGAAGGCATATGTTCTTTACTGTGCAGTTTTCAATTCCATAGATAGCAACAAAAGTATTCCTCATGATGGAGAGGTGCACAGAACAATTAAAAAAACGATCGTGGAATGTGTGAAAATTCTACACCCTGACATACTTACCACGGGACTTACTCTTGTAGATATGTGATTACATAATTAGTTTCTTAATGTGTAGTGTTAGAGATTATCTCTCTAATTATTATTTTTAATATTTAAATAATCTAAATAGCCTCAGTAATGGGAGGTCTTTTATAGCTCTTTTTTTTTTCTTTAATTGGTAGTCCATAGCATGTTTTTTCTGTCCTTCCTGCAGCCTTCAGAAACTTCTTAAAGTATTTCTTTTACCATGTCCTGTCAGTACGGAAAGTTGCTATAGCTGGTGAGAAAGAAACAAATGGGACATTGTGGAATATCAAGGTGTTTGGGGTCCCCTGTTATGTTTGTGTGATATTGTATTTGTGTGGGTAGTAAAATTCAACTTACAACTACATACTCCCTCAGGTAGCTTAGAGCAAGTTTGGTCTGAGCTGCTGTGGTCCTGCCCTTCCTGCTCTGACTCTGCGATTGTACCACTTCTGCAGCACGCGTGCTGAGCCAGTTCAGCAGGTTGATCCATTTAAAAAAAGAATCCCCCCAGCCTAACAGAATCGGTTTTCAGCTGGTTGGGCTCCCTGAAATAGTTTTCTGTATATCGTTACCTGGTGTTTGTGGTGGTGCAAGATATGTTTGGTATAGCAGATGCTTGACCAGGGAGTGTGGAGCAGCTGGATTTATGTTTGCTTAAATAGCAGTGGAAACGATGCTCTCAGTCTGCTTTTCACAATGGTTGCTCTTCTGTGCATCCTCTGGATTGTAGGAAGAGGTAGAGGTTTTTTCACCTGGAAAGGTAATGTCTTTTTTCCCCCAGGCATTTTGTAGACATCAGGGTTTGGATATCAAAAATATTTTTTTATATTGGCTTGTGTTACAGATGAGAGTGAGGATCTTTTGTGTTTGGATATACACTCTACCATTTTGCTGCATTCCTGTTAGCCTTTCTGAGTAGCCCTAGTTATTAAAAGATTCTTCTTCTTTTGACCCCTATGACACAAGCTTTCAACCCCTGCAGCTTTTTGGACACATG
>NC_091483.1:10206292-10208786 GCF_947461875.1 Haliaeetus albicilla | reverse complement strand
CTAACCCTAACCCTAACCCTAACCCTAACCCTAACCCTAACCCTAACCCTAACCCTAACCCTAACCCTAACCCTAACCCTAACCCTAACCCTAACCCTAACCCTAACCCTAACCCTAACCCTAACCCTAACCCTAACCCTAACCCTAACCCTAACCCTAACCCTAACCCTAACCCTAACCCTAACCCTAACCCTAACCCTAACCCTAACCCTAACCCTAACCCTAACCCTAACCCTAACCCTAACCCTAACCCTAACCCTAACCCTAACCCTAACCCTAACCCTAACCCTAACCCTAACCCTAACCCTAACCCTAACCCTAACCCTAACCCTAACCCTAACCCTAACCCTAACCCTAACCCTAACCCTAACCCTAACCCTAACCCTAACCCTAACCCTAACCCTAACCCTAACCCTAACCCTAACCCTAACCCTAACCCTAACCCTAACCCTAACCCTAACCCTAACCCTAACCCTAACCCTAACCCTAACCCTAACCCTAACCCTAACCCTAACCCTAACCCTAACCCTAACCCTAACCCTAACCCTAACCCTAACCCTAACCCTAACCCTAACCCTAACCCTAACCCTAACCCTAACCCTAACCCTAACCCTAACCCTAACCCTAACCCTAACCCTAACCCTAACCCTAACCCTAACCCTAACCCTAACCCTAACCCTAACCCTAACCCTAACCCTAACCCTAACCCTAACCCTAACCCTAACCCTAACCCTAACCCTAACCCTAACCCTAACCCTAACCCTAACCCTAACCCTAACCCTAACCCTAACCCTAACCCTAACCCTAACCCTAACCCTAACCCTAACCCTAACCCTAACCCTAACCCTAACCCTAACCCTAACCCTAACCCTAACCCTAACCCTAACCCTAACCCTAACCCTAACCCTAACCCTAACCCTAACCCTAACCCTAACCCTAACCCTAACCCTAACCCTAACCCTAACCCTAACCCTAACCCTAACCCTAACCCTAACCCTAACCCTAACCCTAACCCTAACCCTAACCCTAACCCTAACCCTAACCCTAACCCTAACCCTAACCCTAACCCTAACCCTAACCCTAACCCTAACCCTAACCCTAACCCTAACCCTAACCCTAACCCTAACCCTAACCCTAACCCTAACCCTAACCCTAACCCTAACCCTAACCCTAACCCTAACCCTAACCCTAACCCTAACCCTAACCCTAACCCTAACCCTAACCCTAACCCTAACCCTAACCCTAACCCTAACCCTAACCCTAACCCTAACCCTAACCCTAACCCTAACCCTAACCCTAACCCTAACCCTAACCCTAACCCTAACCCTAACCCTAACCCTAACCCTAACCCTAACCCTAACCCTAACCCTAACCCTAACCCTAACCCTAACCCTAACCCTAACCCTAACCCTAACCCTAACCCTAACCCTAACCCTAACCCTAACCCTAACCCTAACCCTAACCCTAACCCTAACCCTAACCCTAACCCTAACCCTAACCCTAACCCTAACCCTAACCCTAACCCTAACCCTAACCCTAACCCTAACCCTAACCCTAACCCTAACCCTAACCCTAACCCTAACCCTAACCCTAACCCTAACCCTAACCCTAACCCTAACCCTAACCCTAACCCTAACCCTAACCCTAACCCTAACCCTAACCCTAACCCTAACCCTAACCCTAACCCTAACCCTAACCCTAACCCTAACCCTAACCCTAACCCTAACCCTAACCCTAACCCTAACCCTAACCCTAACCCTAACCCTAACCCTAACCCTAACCCTAACCCTAACCCTAACCCTAACCCTAACCCTAACCCTAACCCTAACCCTAACCCTAACCCTAACCCTAACCCTAACCCTAACCCTAACCCTAACCCTAACCCTAACCCTAACCCTAACCCTAACCCTAACCCTAACCCTAACCCTAACCCTAACCCTAACCCTAACCCTAACCCTAACCCTAACCCTAACCCTAACCCTAACCCTAACCCTAACCCTAACCTCCTAACCCTAACCCTAACCCTAACCCTAACCCTAACCCTAACCCTAACCCTAACCCTAACCCTAACCCTAACCCTAACCCTAACCCTAACCCTAACCCTAACCCTAACCCTAACCCTAACCCTAACCCTAACCCTAACCCTAACCCTAACCCTAACCCTAACCCTAACCCTAACCCTAACCCTAACCCTAACCCTAACCCTAACCCTAACCCTAACCCTAACCCTAACCCTAACCCTAACCCTAACCCTAACCCTAACCCTAACCCTAACCCTAACCCTAACCCTAACCCTAACCCTAACCCTAACCCTAACCCTAACCCTAACCCTAACCCTAACCCTAACCCTAACCCTAACCCTAACCCTAACCCTAACCCTAACCCTAACCCTAACCCTAACCCTAACCCTAACCCTAACCCTAACCCTAACCCTAACCCTAACCCTAACCCTAACCCTAACCCTAACCCTAACCCTAACCCTAACCCTAACCCT